>NW_010201313.1:0-25626 GCF_000695765.1 Mesitornis unicolor
TGATTCTGTGATTCTGTGTGTGATTCTCCAACCTCAGACTTCTGTAGGAGAGACTGATGACAAAAGCAGCCTTTGTATTCCTCTCATCTTGGACATTGCTCTCAAATATAGCTGGCTGATATTTTTGTGGAAAAACTGAGTTTGGTTAACATTTTTATTTTTTCACCAAAGAAGAAGGGAATCTCTATCTCTATTCGTTTCTGAATTCTACTTTTACAACTTAAGGACAAAGAGGAAGGATATTCTGAGTTTCCTGCTCTTCAGTTAAAACCAAAGCAAACTGTCTTGCTTTCATTTTATTCATTAAATGGTGGTATAACAAAACAACTTTTAATTTTGTTTGAAATGTTGGAAGTTAGTTTTTCACCAAACATGTAGAATACTTCTCCAGCATTCCTTAGATCTCTGGACATTGTTAACTGTTGGCATTAAGAGGTCAGACCTCTGATTCTTCACACCACAAACAGCTGACAACAACCCAGGAGAAAGTAATATACACCTTCTCCTGATGACCCCAAAGGTCCCTTTTGCTGGTGTTTGGGAACCAGGGTTCTTTGCTCTGGGGCATTGCTTTCTGCAACTTGTGCTCTCAAACTGTGATTTGGTGTTGGCCTCACTCTGGGGCCTGGGATATCAGGAAAGCTTAGCTCTAATTTGGTTATGCTAGCTCCACTTAACCTACAGTGGACTTTGCTGTTGCTGCTGTTGTAAGGTTTTGTTTGGTTGATTGGTATTTTTACTTGAAGGCTCTTTTTCTTTAAAGAAAATGGTACAGAATGTATAACAACACAGCAAAAGTCAATAGATAATAGTTCTGCAGGTAAAAAAAAAAAACCAACCACAAAAAAACCCTACAAATAATAATTATGAAGACTTGTGCCTGCCTGCTTTTCTCAGGCAAAGCTACATTTGTCTGTTATGTGTGCAGGGAATTTAGGATCAAACTCAGTCATTAGTGCTAAAGCCCCAGACACTAGCTGGTTAGGTAACCTGGCAGCCAAGCATTGGAAACATCCAAATATGTCTCTGAACACAACACAAAAGAGGTTGATTTACTGCTTCCCCTGAAGCCAGAGCTTGTTTCCATAGAAATAGCTTTGGGTTGCTTCCTGGTTTCATGAGTCCTTTATATACCTCTGTTACACTGTGTCACGGCATAAGGAAAAAACATGTGGAGACTTGATTCATCTCTCGTTTGTAAAAATTTTGCAGTGGTGCTAATCAAGAAATATGATTAAATTATTCCTCATCTGTAGAGCAGTTCCTTTTAATGGGCTAGTATTTTTTATTTCCATTTAAGGAGAGGCACTGAAATGATACTATTTACAATATGTTTTGATGAAAATAATGCAAACTTTTTTGCATCAAAAATAACTTTTTTACAGGAAAATTTGCATTTTAGCATGTAAATTTTTGCCATTTTAATAACCACTTGGAGATGTGTGATCCAATTATATTCAGAATAATTATGAAATAATTTTAGAAAGAAGAATAAGCAGCATTTTTCACTGCATTGTTTTTCTTTTCCCTTTTTACATAAATATGAAAGATTTATTTTGTCTTCAAAATACATCTTAAGTTATTCATAAAATAAAAAAAAACATGCTCATGTACCAGCCAAGTGTTTTATTTTGGATAAGTAATTATTTAATTCAGAAATTTCAAATCAGCCTGCTTATAATGAGTTACCTAAACCTATAATACTTCATCTCAGGAAGGTGGTCAGAAATGCTAATTACAACAGAACCCTCTCAAAGAGGCCATGCCCTAGTAACTAGTAGCAGAAGTCAGTATCTTATTTATTTCTAAAAAACTTAAGGGTATAATGACTGTAAAAATCAGGTATCATGCTGATAAATATGTAAAATGATACTATAATTTCCTAATAGGAAGAAGAAAAAGGTACTTACCAAAGTTACACACTTCAGAGAGTCCATCTCTTATGATTACTTTGGATGAACTGTGTCTTATGCCGCTAAGAGAGACTAATGCCTGCATATGAGATGCTAATGGTTTGCAGAATTCGATACCTCCAAATTAAAAATGTCTCTATTTCTTCTTTTGTGTGATTTTCTGGTGTAACATACGAAGGTTGCTACGGACCCACCTGAAAGCACTTACACACATGCCCGTTTCCATATCTACTTACTAGAGTTCTTAAACACATTCTTCAAACCTTTTTAAAGTTAGCAGGAACTGCACACATACCTAAACAATGAGTTTGAAAAGACAGCCGTTACTGAGAGAAGAGCTGGTTCAAAACTTAATGAAGTCAAGAACAACATTTCTTTTGATGTGCATTGGCTTAGGTGGTATGTGTATAAGAACAAAACAGCTGTTCCTTCAAAACTGTTCACTATATTGAAAATAAAAAAAAGCAAGCCAGTTGTCTAAGAACCAATGTGTCAATGGACGCAGTGAGGTAGTTTGGGAAACACAGTAATGAGCGTATATTTTTAAATGCTCTTTTCAATCATCCTACCACCATGTAGAATCTGACCTCAGTCATGCTGTTTTACATGTAGTGAAAGAGCATCAACATCACAAATAGACTTGGGACATGATTCCTTGTAAGCAAAGTTAATGGAAAAAGGATCTGGTCCTTTCTGTATAAGGCCAAATAATTCCAAGTAAATGATGGTAGAAAAATCCTACCTTATATTTTTGTCTTTGTATCCGCTTACTGTGCATGGACAGTAGTTTCACAAGAATTACTCCCACTTCTTTTTCTTATTGTGCATTTGTTACTGTGCCTTGTGCTGTTTATCATGGCCAGAATGTCTCTTGTAGCAAAGTGTAGTGTACAAATTAGTCTGCCGATATGTTTACAGTAAGGACTGATCTATGAAACGGGATGTGAAACAGTGTACTACCAAACTATTTGTTAAAATAATCCAACTCTGACATATTAGTGATTTTCAGACTGTTTGAAAAAAAGTGGATTTATTCCTTTGGTCACATCAATCTTCTTTGTCTCCATTGTACTAGGAGAAATTAATCTCCAAGGCAATCATCAGTTGTATGTGAGATTTATTAGGTCTACAGTTCATTTCTGATCATCCAGGCAAGGTACTTAAAAGACAAATAGCTGTATTTCCAGAGCATCTGATTGGTGAGTCATTCCTGATGCTATGGCATTCCTAAATCTAGGGCATTCAGGTGTTACAGAATAAAAGTAGCACTAATGGCAATGGAAGAATAGGCTTTGGGTTTGCATACAAAAATCATATGGGAGAAAGTGGAGATTCTGGCAGCCAAAGTGGACCAACAGAAAATAAACTTCTCCAATATCTCTAACTACACACAGAATCTCTCTTCTGAAGTATCTACAAGTAAAGATGTCCTCAAGTTTTTCTCTAAAACAGAATATGTCAAGCAGTTATCTATTTAATGCATATGACTATTGTTTGCTATTGCTGTTCAGGCAGCAGTTAAGCTGTTGTTTTATGTTGTTCATAATGTCTGCTCAAGCAGAAGTGAATTTTTTAGTTATCTGATGTCTGCCACTGGAAACATTCCGTGTGCATTTTAGGAACCGTAGAGACGTAGCCTCAAACCAGCCATTTCCTTGGTTTTGTGATCTCCATTGGATGTCCATCATACTTGCCCAATCATACTTTGAGAACGTAGTAGAGAAAGTTAATGTGGTTTGGAGAAGTATTTTGAAATGTGGTTGCATTCCACTTCAGGAAAGAAATAGAAGCTTTGATACATTGATGAAAGGGAATAGCACCCTTACTCCAAGGCAGTCTGTCTAGTGGGCTGCCCCCAGCAGAGATCACAGAAGCCTTACTCTTTCAAATTGCAGACAATCTGGCAGACAGGTATGCCATGAAAGTAGGAAAACCTGACAGACAGGTTTTATAAGGCTCCTGTCTGGATTCCTTTAGTTGTATTTTATCACAGTCTCATTCCATGAAATGTTATCATTTTGATTAACTGGGAAGTTCTGAGGAAATAAAAATTTTTTTCAAGTGTATTTTGAGCTAATGGAATTCATAGAGTTTATTCCTGTTGTTCATATTAACTATAAAATAGTGATTCCAGCAAAATTCTGATATCCTGAACATTTGAAAAAAGAGAAAATTAAGGAGACTTTCGAAAAAGAGTAAAAGTTGTGCTGAAACTTTAAAATGCATTTTCCTATAAAGGTGAAATGAAAATATTAGAGTACTGTTTTGATAGAAAGATGCCTACTGCTAATGCCTCAATACAGGACCAGATCTTATCTTTGTGGTTATGAGAGTACCTGAAAGACTGACTTTCACTGTAGGGTGAAGCTTCATTTTTTGGGATGTTCTGCAAAGGAGGTTACTGTCTGGGCTTGGAAAACAGTGTTTGAAAATAAACAAATCAAATAGTAGGGAATGAAGCTATTTTAGGGTAATGGCTTCTGCTTTTTTCAGTCTTTGGAGAATACTTAGCAAGAAAGGAGTAATATTTATGAAAAGCAAGACTGAGCAAGACTGAGTGCTGGGAAGGAAAAATGTTGATATTCTAACTGTACTGCTTCTCAGACAGGGATGAAGCCATCTTGCTGGTTGTTGCCACCAATAGCAGTAGCAGTAACCAAGGAGCTTGAACGAAATGATAGACATCCTTCCTTACTTTTCTCCAGAGAGTGCATCCTTTCTGGGTACCCTCAGTTTTGAGAACTGGTTTAATTGCAGTAATTTTTAGCCTGCACAGCTATTGCATGAGCATAAGCTATGTATAAAATGACTGGGATTAATTTATTTTCTTTGTGTAACAGCAGATCCTGATGTACATTTATTTTGTTTTTACAAGGAAAATAAGTCACGTGGTTTACAAAACCCCAATAGCAGGTGGTGGTTTTATTGCCATCTACTGCACATAATAGTAATAATCTATATTGATAGTATAATATGGAAATATTGTTATATCCTGTTAAAATGTAATAAATATTATGTTTTACAGACAAGTTAAAGAATTGCTTGGGAACATAATAATTATGTGCATATGCCAAAGCTAAGTAGGGGAAAGGGAAAGGGGAGACAATTTAGTTTTCAGTCAGTTCAGATAGATGGGCTGCCAAGAAGCTAGAATACTTAATTCACATAGAAATTTGTGCACATCCAAAGGCTTTGGAGATGCTGAAGACACCTCATAAACCTCTGCATTTATCCTGCTTGGAGCACAGAGTCTCCAAGTTCTGGAGCAGATTTCCTTATGTGCTGGATGGAAGGTCACCAGTGTCTTGGAAGAAAGTGGCTGTTAAAGTTGACTGTTTCACAGTCTCTCTGGAAGCCTGAACTAGCAGCAAGCAATGCACACAAGAATATAAACACATAACTAAAGTAAAAAGCCGAGCTTACATTAGAAAGAGGATTATTTTTATAACGTTATTAAATAGAAATCCTTCCTCACTGATAAGCAGCATTTTCAGTGAAATTAGTCGTGTAGAGGTCAGTATCAATGGCAAGAACTGTGTCGGGTAGAAGATCACAGGAAGCTGCCTCTGCTTCTGACATTTCGTGAAGGTTGGGTGGGTACATGTATTTCAGGATTGAGGAATTTTTTTCTTCTTTCAGCATGCTTTTAATTAGGGTAACATTTGAATCGACCATGTACTGAAATCAAGGCTGAGCCACCATATGACCAATTGAAGATGACATTCCCCACACCCCTAGTTACGCTAACATTAATTAGAGCCATCAAACTGTGTTACTATCCTGTTTGGTTATGATCTGTATGGATTTCATATTAACTTCAAAGCCATTCTGGTTCTGAACTCAAGTCTATTTGTCACGACTGGATCTATATCTGATCCAGGTGTGAATAGCAATCAGGGCTGGTACCTGGTAGGTACACTTTAAATGGATATATGAAATATCACCCCATCATTTTTTTTTTTGAGACACAGGTTTTCCATCTCCTTTTAGTTACTATGAATCATTATAGAGACTGAGAGAAGCAGAATTTACTCATAATATATTTTACAGCCCTTACACCTTTTCATCTGAGAACCTGTTGCTCACTTTTGTCTCCATTTGCTAGTGCACTACTGTAGGATGGTCAAAGAAATGAGAGCACAAGCGTAGTAGCATTACAACATAAACTTTTCCTTTCTTTTCAAGTGAAACTATAACCTCTAAAATGCAGATTTGAGACTTCTATTCCACACATTAATTTACTTCAGCAAGTAATCTATGAGAAAGGATCATTAATCGCAGGATCAATATTGTTCTATTATTTTTTATACATATATTTTATTTTCTCAAATTTTGGGATCACATCTGTGATTCAGAAGAGAAATTCAAAGTTTTTTGGTTTTCAACTTCTGTATAAAGTATTTAGTCATTTTTAGAAATACTTGGCAGCTGGTTTTCTGCCTATACTCTATTAGGTCTTCACTAGAGAGTCAATATAGCTGAGGAAGAAATTGGTCTGATTAACGATCTTTTATCATGGCTTCCTTGTCAAGTCTCATTACACTTTTTTTCCCCACTTCTTTTCTTTCCTGTAAATAAATAATTAGGAAAACCATTTCATTTCCATTAGTTGAAAAACAGGAAAACAAGATAGCTACTGTTTCTGACAATCTGGTTATGACCTTAATCGAAGAAGCATAATTGCAGATATTTTCAGGATTTGATGGTTTAAGCTTTAAGTAAGCTGCGGATCTTCTGGAGATGCAGGAAGCTGATTTTTCAGGGACAGGGAGGAGTTGAATATTGAGGAACTAACGCTAATAAACCCAACAAACCACTATTTTCATTAAAATTATAATACTGATTGTGAGAACAAAGGCAGAAAAATTAATGTAAAGGAAGATTTAGAATCCAATCCACAGAAGGAAGAAACAAAACCTCTAACAGATCAGTATCCTCAAAAAGTTAAAACAAGGTGTTATCTATCCTATTTCTGAAAGAACTGACTCATGGATACAGTCCTGTACCAAGCCTACTCAACAAATATATTTTGTTTGGAGTAGTACTCTCTGGTGCTCTATCAGTATTTTTAATTTGTTATCAATATCAGAGTAAAACAATGGGAGATACAACCAGATCTTAAAGTCAAAAACACTTTCCCCCCACCCCTTCCTTCTTCCCGGGCTCAGCTTTGTTCCCGGTTTCTTCACCTTCCCCACACTGTGCCCTGAGGCACAGGGCGATGGCAGTGGGGGTTGCAGTTGGTTCATGTCATGGGGTCCTCAGGGGTAGGAAGGACTCCGCCCAGTCTCCCTCTCTGCTTCCATGTGGCGCCCTTCCCTCAGGAGACAAAAGTCCTCAAAAATCCAATACAGGTCTGCCCACAGCAGAAGTTTCCCTCATGCACAAAACTGCTTCAGCCAAAGTCCACAAAGCTCCAGTCTGGGTTTGCCCACAGTCACAGTTCCCTCAAACACAACCTGCTCCAGCACACACTGCTCAGAGTCACGGCTTCTTCAGGGGCAACCATCTGCTCATGTGGCCCTGCCCCACCGGTGAACTCTACGAGCTGCAGGCCAGTTGACCTGGCTCTTGCCATGGGTTGTGAAAGGAGGAGAACCTGGGCTCTGTGTCCTCCTCCTCCTCCCTCTCCTTTCTTTCCTTCAACTGACCTTGGTGTTCTTCAAAGTTGTTCTCCTCAGGCCCCACTCATTTCCCTGCTGCAGGTCTCTTCTGATGGTTCTGAAGAGTTCCCGGCTCTTTCTCTTTTCAGGCTGGAGCTACAGTGGGGCTTAAGCTTAAGTTGGGGTTGGGCAGGGCTGGGGCTGCACAACCCGCACCTGGGGCCGCGCTGATTGGGGCCGCTGCCAGAGAGAGTGAAAGCATGCCCTGCCGCCTCCTTAAATGCATGAATTTGCAGCGGTGCTGATTGGCTTGGCCCTGGTCAGAGGTGGGTATGACAAAGGAAAAGGGGGAGCTTTTCAGGTAGCTCCTTAAAAGGCTAACTCCATAGCCCTTCTCCCATTACTAAAAACACAACCAAAAACCCCTCGCAGAAAACCCAATACACCCCAGTTGTCCACAAAGCTGGACATTTGACTGTAGAATGCAATCACATTGATCAGGTACTATATGTTGTTGACAAGCTCATGCTGACTGTTCCCAATGACCTTCTTGTGGCCACATGCTTGGATGTGACATCTAGGAAGCTTTGTTTCACGACTTGCATGGGGATCTGTCATGGTTAAAACTCAGAGGGCAACTGAGCACCACGCAGCTTCTCAGTCACTCCTGCCCCTTGGTTGGATGAGGAGAAGAAAATATAACAAAAGGCTCGTGGATCATGGGCGAAAAAACAGCCTCAACTTGGAGAAAACGAAGCAATTTAATTTGTTACCAGTAAAATCAGAGAGAAATAATGAGAGAAACAACTGGATCTTAAATCAACACCTCCCCCCACCTCTTGTTCTTCCTAGGATCAGCTTTGCTCCTTATTTCTCTACCTCTTCCCTCCTCCAGTGGTACAGAGAAGACAGGGTATGTGGGTTACAATCAGTTCATCAAATGCTGTTTCTGCTGCTCCTTCCTCTTCAGGGGTAGGGAGGACTCTTCCCACTTTTCCCCTGTTCCAGCGTAGTGTCTCCTATGGGAGACAGTCCTCTGTTAACTTCTCTGATGTGAATCTTTTCCACGGCCTGCAGATTCCTTACAAACTGCTCCAGCATGGGTCACTTGGGAAGGGTCCTGCTCTTCCCACAGGCTGCTCCAGCATGGACTTCCCATAGCATCATGGTCTTCGTCAGGCACATGCTCAGGCATGGGTTTCTACAGGCTGCAGGTGGATCTCTGCTCCAAAGCTGAGTCTCCATGGGTTGCCGGTGCATCCGCCTACCATCTAACTATGGGCTGCAGGGGCATGTCTGCTTTCTGCAACTCCTCCTCTCCTTTCTTCCCTGACCTTGATGTTTGCTTAGTTGTTTCTCTCATATCCCACTCCTCTATCCACTTTGGGTTTCTTCTGCTGGTTCTTGAAGAGCTTTTTACCTGTAGAAATTCTATCCTGTCCTTGACTGTATTGATTTTTTTTTTCAGCTTTTGCTCCTTGGTAATCCCAACTCACTGGAGCAGATACATCTTTTCATTTGAAAATCTGGTCTAAAAGTGGCATCATACTTTCAACTGGGAGAGCAAGCACGTGAAATGTAAAGACTAGATTTTTTATTTTTTTTCAGAGAAATTAGTTACAAAGAATACAGAAGACTCTTTTGGACGTTCTAGAAGAAACTGAAAATAGTGTTAGCCAAAGATGGTAGTTCAGGCAAGAAAAAAGTCCCTCTTTTTTTTTTTCTTCATTAGTAAAATAATTATGCATACAACTTTAGTAGAAGATGAAAAATCTGTTGCTGAAACAGGCTGTCATGGTTCTCTGAAGATGTGGAACAGGGAGGAAACAGAATCTTTCTGCTTTGATTCATTTTCTTTTGCTTTACTCCTTTTCTGCTACACAGTAAGGCTCTATTCAGTTAAAGATGTGCTATGTAAGGCACTGTGTTCCCTTAATGTGAAGGACCAGTCCACACAGCACCTTGTCATGCAGCAAGCCAACACACTTTTGTTACAGGTTCTAATAAAATCCTTGCTTAAACAAGCTCTTTTGTTCTCATTCATTCTGATGTGGAAGTAATCTCAGGCCTTAATTGCAGTGATTTACACATACAGATGATTGAATGACATTGTCTTAAACCAAAAAAATAACAATGAAATGGAATGGGGAATCTAATTCAAATTTCATCAGTTTCAGTTAAGACTGCCTAGTAAGGTGCTTATATAGATGTAGAAGAGCTAGGTTTTTTAGTGCTGAGAACTGAATAGAGAGTGTAAGCACCAAGTTATTGGTTACCTTAATCAAAGTGTATATATATTAAAAAAAAATAAAATTGCAAGTCTCTTTTTATTCGATTTCAATGAAGTTTACAGCAATTACAAAATCTATTTTGATATTTCATTACTTTTCATGAAACAGTATGGAGGGTTTTTTTTGTTTTCCTTTTCTACTTAGACCTATTAGGATTTGTCACTTTAACTAAATTAATCTCCCATTCACAACTATGAAAAACAGCTGCGTCTTTATGGAGTCCATTTGAGGCTTTTTCCACCCTCTTACTGTGTCAATCAAAGCACAAATGGTGTGGTGGAGGGCTTTAGTGTGTTGTTAAAAAGAATAAAAACAAAAGCTTTTAAATCTATTTTTCAACAAGTAAGAATCTGAAAGGTTCAGAAAAATACTACTGTTTCTCAGCACCTCTGCAATTCCTTCATCGCTATGTTAAGCAATGATTGAACAATGTGATTAGACTTCACATCTTTAATGAATGTGAGTGAAATATCCTTATATACCACAATCAATGTCAAGTCAATCAAGAAAACATCTGTGGTTTACATGTTTGTACTTATGTATTAAACAAAGATTAGAAAAAAGATTTTGTTTTGGTTTTGAACTTGCTATTTTTACTAAAAATTGCCCATTTGAGGTACAAACCAAGCTGGTTTGAAATAGGAGTATTAATTTTTTTCTGTTTCAATATAAGATTATCGTTAAATACCAGTATTTTTGGTTATGTAAGTTTTGTTTCTGTTTCTGGTTCTATAGAAAGTTGTTATGTCCCATAAGACATTAAGGAGTAGAGTGCAAGCATTTGAAAGCTGATTTATTATTATAAAAGTACTTTGTTCACATTCTTTTAGCTTTTTTTTTACTCTACTGAAATTTTGATCGAGGTGCATTTCTGCAAAATATATGTCAAACTGCTTTCAATACTGTTAAACTGCCCTATGAACTGAAAAGAAGAAAAAAACTAATCACTGGAAGTTATATTGGAAGCAATTTTCAGTGAATCTGCCCTTTTCACCCCAAGGAATTTTAAAGGAAATTGTCTTCCTAGGGTTATAGCCAATATCATTAATTTAATATAAGGTGGGAAAAATGATATCTCTGTCTCTTCACCTATTAATTGCTATTTCCTTGAATCTGGCATTGCACAAAAAATTGTAATCTGTTGGCAGCAGTGCTTTGCTTAAAATATTAAGTTACCACTATTGTCTTTCTACAAATTTGTCATTCAGACAGTCGTGAAAACACACTTTGTTTTCATGTAGGACAGGTAACCTTAATGCAGCCTTCAGAGTTGTACCCAGATACACTTCCAAGTTCCAGTTTATGGGCCAAATTCAACAAAACAAACACATATTTTAATACTCATGGAATCAATAAAATCTGTGTTTTCCGCTATGCCTGTGCTTCACGATTCTGCTGGGTCAACTATGGAGTAATGGAAGTTACTTCTGAGGAAGTTACTCATGGGCATCTGCTTTCTCTGCAAAATATGAATGATGTTTGCTTGCCAAATGCTATGATCATAGCATAAACCACAGATAACCAAGGAACCCCCTAATACATACTAGCTATTATACTTTCAGGTTTTTTTTCTTTTTCAGTCTCAATTTCTTTTTACTTACACAGCTACCATCATATAATCACAGATTCGTAGAATCCTAGAATCATAGAATGGTTTCAGTTGGAAGGAACCTTAGAGATCATGTGCTTCCAACCCTCCTGCCATAGGCAAGGACACCTTCCACTAGACCAGGTTTATCAAAGCCTATCCAACTTGGCCTTGAACACTTTCAGGGAGTGGGCACCAACTCCTCTGGGCAACCTGTCCTAGTACCTCACCATCCTCACAGTTAAGAATTTCTGCCTAAGATCTAATTTAAATCTTTTGGTCTGAAACTATTACCCCTTGTCCTATCACTAGATGCCCTTGTAAAAAGTCCCTCTCAAGCTTTCTTGTAGACTCCCTTCAGATACTAGAAGGTTGCTATAAGGAGCTATCTGGAGCCTTCTCTTATCCAAGCTAAATAACTCCAAACCTCTCTCATCTTGGCCTCATAGGGGTGGTGCTCCAGTCCCTTCACCATCTTTGTGGCCCTTCTCTGGACATGCTCCAACAGGTCCTTGTCCTTCTTATGCTGGGCATCTCAAAGCTGGATGCAGTACTCCAGGCAGGGTCTCCTGAGAGTGGAGAATAGAGGGAGAATCACCACCATCAACCTGCTGGCCACACTTTGATGCAGCCCAGAATAAAAATGCACATTGCACATACGTGCAAGTGCACATTGCTGGCTCATGTTGAGCTTCCCATCAACGAACACCTCCAAGTCCTTCTTCTCATGGCTGCTCTCAATCCATTCTCTGCCCAGACTTCATCTGTACTTGGGATTGCCCCGACCCATGTGCAGGACCTTGCACTTGGCCTTGTTGAACTACATAAGGTTTGCATAGGCCCAGCTCTCAAACCTGTCAAGATCCCTCTGGATGGCATCCCTTCCCTCCAGCGTTTCAACCACACCACAAAGCTTGGTCTCATTGGCAAACTCGATGAAGGTGCACTCTATCTCACTGTCCATATTGCTCACAAAGATGTTAAACAGCACTGGTCCCAGTACCTACCCCTGAGTAATGCCGCTTGTCTCTGGACTCCACCTGGATATCAAGCCATTGACTGCAACACTTTGAGTGTGACCAGCAGCCAATTCCTATCTGCCAAGTGGTCCATCTGTGAAATCCCTGTCCCTCTAACTTGGAGGCAGGTATGTCATGTGAGACAATGTCAAATGTTTTGCACAAATCCAGGTAGATAACATCAGTTGCTCTTCCCTTATCTACCAGCTCTGTAACCCCTTCATAGAAGGCCATCAAAATTGTTAGGAATGATTTGTGCTGAATGAAGCCATGTTGGCTGTCACTAGTCACATCTCTGTTTCCCATGTGTTTTAGCATAATTTCCAGGAGGATCTGCTCCATGATCTTGCTGGGCACAGAGGTGAGACTGACCAGCCTGAAGTTTCCTGCGTCTTCTCTTTTTCATTTTTTGAAAATGTTATGTTTCCCCTTTTCTAGCCAGTGGTAACTTCACTGGACTGCCAATATTCTCTGCAATGACAATGGCCAAGAAGATGAACTGAGTACACCCATTTTTTCCAAAGGTTTAGACTCCTCGCTGCTGTGTAGTATTCTCATAAAGTTACATGAACTACCACCCACAGATGCTGGGGATGATGCAAAATCTTTTCAGAGATCAACAGTAAGTTTAAAGAACTTGTACCCAAGCAGAGTAAAATGCAGAGAATTCAACTCCTTGTATTAATGTCCTCAAATACCTGCTAACATGAGAAGAAAGGGGCTTATTAATGGGAAATGATGAGCTTGTCAGGGATGCATGGATTGGTTGCCTTGTAATAGGGGACCTGCTAGTCATTAGACTTACTCTGGTTCATATACAGAGCTAATGTGAGTCAGATAATCATTCACAATGGAAAAGGTGATAGGCTGCTTCTTCACAACATACTTCTTTCCAGATCCAGCAGCAACCCTGATTGAGAGAGTCTTCCAGAAAGTTTCAAAGCATTCCCAGAAATTGGTGAATAATGTTTCTTTCCACCTCTAACCTAAGTCATGAAGTAGTTGTTTTTATGTAGTAGAGTTCAAAAGACAATACTTGAGAAAAATCATGTCCTTGGTTTCCATCATTTTCCCAAAGGAAAAAAAAGAGGTTAATAACAGGTTTTTTAAATTACTTTTAATAAACAAATTAACCATCTTATACATCTGCTGCATTCCCAGCACTTCAGCCTAAGCTTGTGAGAGATTTGTGATCACAAACAAAAGCCAAAGAGATATTCTGTTTCCTACCCAAAGGAAATACAACTTCTCTTTGAAAAACAGAAGAAGAAACTACAACAACAATAAAAAAAAATGAAAAAGATAACAAAATGAGGAACAAGACACCTGGGTTTGAAATCAGATACAATTTTGATTGTCTAACATAAAACTGGTAAAAACATCAAAAGTAGTGATGTACCTACAAGTTCTTTGAGATTTGTTTCCATGTTCTAAGACCTTATGGGAATCAAAAGCCTCTGGATATCAAACACTGTAACATTTACTAGGGAAGATAGATCCTCTGTTTCAGCAAAAGTGGAAATGTTTCTTAGTTTAACTAAATATCATGTGTTCTGGGGAAGAATCCGTATGTACTTTAGTACATTGACTGTGTTGAAAGCTTTATCTGAGCTGAATCCATTGGAAACTTCTATAGTAAAATACTACTATCTAAAAAGAAATTCCTTAAATTATGCTTTAAATATTTATTTAGAAATTATTTTAGTTAATTTCATTTTAATATTAGTTTATTCTCAAGCTATTTTGGCTATATGATGTATAAAAGTATATATTTTATTTGTGTTTTTAATTTAACATTACTTTATTCAATAAATCTTGACTGATCATAATCGAAAGCTTTTTTTTGAAAGAAAACAATGTTTTAGTTTTACAGGTTAAAGGAACTAATTTTGGAATATAAACTTGCTGTCTTTTAATTTTATTAATTTTTTTCTCTCTCTTTTTTTTTATTACTGCAGGACACATCTAAGAAATTTATACCAAATATTTTTTTTTTCAAATTATCGTCTCATACAAAAAAATAAGTTTTTGACTTTCAAACCTGACTTGAAATGGGAAAAGTTTCTGTTGATCTGGACCATTTGTTATTTGCATAAAAAGCTATGCTGTCAAACAGTAAATAGGCAGCTGAGTTGATAGGTGCTGATATGTGGTACTGATAGCCTTTTTGTTCTTTAAGTATCTAATTTTTCATTATATTAGCAGCATATGTAGACTATTCACATTTGCTGCTTGCAGTTTCTTCATTATGACATTGCATTTTTTTCAGCAGCTATATTTATGGATGGTTTTCCTATTCATTGCTAACTGACTGCTTCGTTTTAGATTGATCTATAAAATTCACTACATCAAAAATTTCAGTTTCACTGAGACACAGAATAATTGTTAAGTTTACTCCTAATGAGAAGATTTCTGAGGATTTTAAAAATTTTGCTACTGACAGTGAATGTTTTCATGGTTCTGCTGTATTCACACAGTGTAAAGCTAAAGAGCATCATATAGGATCTGCTTGATCCTGACATATTCTGCTCTGAAATAAGAAATAGTTTTGCTACTGAATTCACTATGGACTCAAGCTCCTTCTATTTGCTTAAGGACAAGTAGTATTTTCAATTATTTATACAAGTGGTCTTTGAAAATCCATTGTTAGATGTTTCCTTTACCCTGATAATTTGCTGGAACCCAGTTTGTAGCATATTCTGTAATACATTAAAGAACCAAAAAATCAATAAAGGTGATTTAGTAGTTAGTTGGTGTAAATTAAGGGTAATTAAATCTGATAAATCCTTGTCATGCGTGTATATATAAACCAAATCCTTTTCCAGATGCTAAATTATGACAAAGGGTACAGCTGGGACTGATTTCCAATTCTGCAAGAGCTGAAGACAGAAGATTTTCATGAGAGAGGAGACTTAGACAGACAGAAGAGCAACTCAGGATAGCTTCCTAAAGTAAAAACTTCTTAATTAAAATTATGTACAAGGATGAGAAGGTATAGGTTTAGGAGGTCTGGCTTAAACCAGAAGGTACATAGGTAACCTGGATGTCTCTTACCAAATCCAAAACAGGTTTTACTACGGTTCCCAGAAGAAATGGTCTCCAGCCCTGGAAAATGTAAGACTGCTGAAACAATATGGGCTTTTTTGAGTCCTTTAACATCTTAAGGGTGTAAGTCAGTGGCTACAAACAGTATGAGTGCAAGAAGGTGGTAATGGAAATGATTAACCTCTAAAGGTCCTAGCTAAGGAAGCTAGAGCATTCTGAACAAAGCAATGGAGAACAGTGCTCCACATAATCAACAGGAGCAATTGCATATGATAGGGCAATACACTTACTTTAAACTGTTCAGGTGTCAACCCAGCACATGTTGTATCACTGTTTCACTACCACGTTCCTGCTTACCATTCATTTTGCTAGACTAAACAAGTCAGGCTTTCTAATTTCCCCTCAAAAGATAGAGTCTCTATTGCCCTAATAGTGTTTTCTAAATTCGCATTCAAATTATTCTTTACATGATTAGAAGTGCCCACTGTCCTCCAGGCAGATGCTTACTAGCTACACAGCTTCCCTGTATCTGCTTCTTATGCCTTGCTTTGTAGAATCCAGGCATACCTTTGCCAGTTTACCTTTCAACTCTGAAGAGAGTGTGGGTATCCAATAGCAAATGCAAGTCTCATATACTGTGATGCTGTATGGAAGGTAGCAAAGGTGATTCATAATTAATCATGATGGAAGCATAAAGGCTATACATTGCATAGTTGAAATTAATATCATGGCAGGCATCATACATGCATCATGTGCCATCTAACTGTTAACACAGCAACATGTATAACTCTAACCTGAGTTGTATGAGACTCAGTTGTGTGATATTCATTTCTCTGCTAGGAATTTGCATTTAATTTACTTGAATGATTCACTCATTGTTCAGCAGAAAGGAAAAATGTTTCTGTCTTTTATAAGCCTCATCACCCCAGTATTGCAGGAACCAGGACAAAGAAGGAGTTAGCCACATTTCCTGCATAAATACATCTGGAATCAGGTCTCTGAGCACTTGTATCAGTCACTGAGCTGAAGGATAATGTTAAAGATTGATGCTACAAAGCCTGGGACAGCCACAATGGAAAACGACATGAAACAGCTGTTGCTTGCAAGCATACAGCAGGAAAATGTCGAAGCTGTGTACAATATGACACTAACAAAACAGTGAAAGAGCTAGAATGCCAGGATATGCTTATTGATTGGGGCTGCCATAAAGACTAGAAGCTCTATTTGTCTGAGAGTGTGAAAACATCAAACAGGCAATACCAACATATTTCGATCACTTTCTATATTATGTGCAAACCAAAGGCATTGTGAACACTGACATAAAGTGTTTTGCCATATTGCTGCCTATGCAAGTTCTAATATGCAGTGCCTTTGCAATGGATGTGTAGCAAAGACTCCATTCTCAGTTTTCCTAATGTCTCTGTTTGGTTTGGTTGAGCATGAAGAATTAGCAGTGACAGAGCACCAGTTTTTTGCTACTAATTTGAACTCAAAGTCAATATGACATCTGATGAAATCTAATGCACTTAGTTACTTAGATGGGGAAAACCCAAGCTACACACTTTGTAGAACTGGAAACACTGAGGACAGCTCAGTACTCAATGCAAGGAATATTATTATAAGCATCAAAGAAGAAAGGAATATTATAGTTGAATTTCTAATCAGGATACGTGATAACACTGCCTTCGGTTTCTACATTGGTAATCTAAGATGATTTTTTTTAGCATAATCTCAGTTCCTTGAATGGCTTATTCTTTTCCCCTTTGAACATTAATCACACTCATTTCTTGTGACAGATCTGTTTCTTAGTACAGATAAATGTTCAGGGGCCTTCCGCTCTGGTTATTGTGCTTTTCACCATCAAATAATTATTTCAGTTTGCTGGTACAAAAGAGGTATTTCTCTAAAACTATGATACATTATATGCTCACAGCATGATCATTAGAACTAGAACACCAGTCTGTACCGTGCCATGTGTTGTGAGCAGAGCTGCATAAAAATGAAATTTCCCCACCTTTCTCATCTATTTGAATTGCAATATAAACTGTCTGTTCTGGTGGAAAGCTGTCTGTCTTCCAGCACCCTATTTGTAAGCTTTGGGATTTTTTCAGCTCCACCTAATTTCTGACATTGCTTAAATTAGGAACAGTGTTACCCAAGGCACCTTTTCTGTCAGAGGAAGGGACAGGAGCTTCCAAAAGGTCATTCAACCCACTTAAGGACTGAATCATGTTCTGGAGGTGTAGGCAGCCCAGGACAGCAATGCATCTGACTTAGACTGCTCATTTAGCTACTTTATGTTAAATGGATTGGATAGAGGCTTATATGCAAACAGGACAGACATTTATGAAACAGATCATTAAAACAAAGCTTGGAAAGTGAGAGGGAAAGAAAAAAATCCTAGCATGACTGACTATAATGCACCAGCTTATGTGCTTGGGGAGAGAACAGGGAAATAAAACAGAGAATTACACAATTGTGAATATATTCTCACTTGAACATGAACCTGGAAAGGAGTTCATGTCTGTTTGTGCATGCATGAACAAGAACCTTAGTACCTGGTAAAGTAGTGCATATACTTTTACATCTGTGCAGTTTTGTGAGGCAAATATTGGCTTAGCAGAGGAAAAAGTGATATAGTGTCTCCAAAAGTGTTTGGAGAAAAGAGGATCAGAATGGGATGTCTTAACAGAACTGGTTGTTTGTCCAATATCTCAACATACATCTAAATGCAAAAGGAAAAATCTAAACGAAACATTTTAAGGAGAAAAAGACTACCTTCGTCACTAAACAGAAGAGAGTATTACTGAAGTGAAAAGTTAAAACTAGGTGTTCTATAAAAATAAATGTCTCTTTTTTTGAAATGTTAAAAGCACACAGAGTATTCTATGTAATAGAAGGGGAAAAACTTGTTCATTTATCCAGTAGTACTGTGAAATTCCTAATATAAGATTCAATTGAGATCTCACACTGAAGATAATGAGAGTAGTATTCAAACAGTATAACCATAATTTGCTTAAAAAGCAAATACTTTGCATGAAAGATGTAGAATAATTCTACACACCCCATCCCCCCAGCAACAACAGGAAAACACAAGATATACAATTCCCACTCTGGATACAGTAAAAAGCCACTCACACAACATGCATTTACCCTTTTAAAACTGGTTCTGTCAGCATATTGCTGCAAACAAGGATTAAAACTTAGAACTTTAATTTACCTCAGGATAGGTTTGTACCTAAAGAACTTCAAGAAATTAGAAAAGTTGTCCACCAATGTGAATTGCCAGAATTCTCAGTCACAGCAGCTAAAGGCAAAAAAGAAACCCAAAATACAAGTACTAGGCAATTCTTCTCTAACAGGGATTTGGTAGGAGGTTACTCTGGAGACTGGTATTCCAAAACCTTCAGTCTTTCAGACCTTCCCTGAAACATCTTGGTTCTGCTGAGAAGTTACTTGAATAACAAGACCCCTACTTCAGTCCAGGATAGCAGTTTGTGTATGCCTGTGACACCTCTCACTGGAGTGCCTCTTTAGGTTTACATGCTTTCAGGAGAAAGTCTAGTGTGATTACTTAATGTTTCTACATTAAGTAGAAACATCTTTATTCAAAAACCATGGTAGGCTTCTCTGTTTCTTTGATTTCCACACTCAGCTCTTGATCTTTCCCTGGCTGTCAGCACATTTTGGCCCAGAATTCCACCCCTTCCTTTTTTTTTTTTCCTCCCATGTCTTCTGTACTTCTCTCTCCCTTTGTTACTTTCCAAATTTTGAAAATAACCTGTCAACGACTTTTTCCCTTCTCTGTCAACTGCTTTTCCACCTTCATTTGTTCCCACAGCAGCAATAACAAAATTAAAATAATGATTTGTAAAAATCCACAGAATTCTGGCAAATGAACAGTAAAATTCAGAAAAATACATAACTTTGGCCTGGTTTTGATAAATGAGTCCCAGATTTTTCCTTTGACATGCACGGACATGATCATTAGACTAACCATTAGAAAGAATTTTTTAAAACTGTAGGAAATAAGTCATCTGAGAACAAAATAAAGATTAAGCAAGTTGCATTTCAACTCTGACCTTCACTTATATGTGTAAATCACAGCACTGAGAAGAAAAACACAGGAAAAAATGAAGCAGCATTAGTGAAATTAATTACACAGCGTATTACTCCTCCTATAGACATGGGGAACCAAAGAATCAATGAAACTTCTGTCATTACTTTTAAAAAGCTTGTAGATTTTAGCTAGGACTTTAGAAGATATGTAGGAAAACATTTATATCCTCCACTGGATGTTTGCCTAAGCACCTAACCTTGGTATAATTCAGAGTACCTACAGTTCAGGCTGCAAATTTTCTTTTTAATTTCCTCTAAAATTTCCTTTATGGTTGGAGGGAGAGGAAAACACTAGTAGGCAATTTAGAGGGCCAGGATTCACACATTACTAATACACGGTATGAAGACTCTCACCCTCAGTGTCTATTTTAATTTTTTTCTATTATCATGCTTGTTACACTCATGCAATTCAGGTTTGAGCAGAGAAGAGCCTGGAGGATTATCAGCCTCTGTTGGAGGTTGCATTAAAATGGATGTGCTCTAAACAACTCAGCCTGAATAGTATTTCTGTGAAAATCTGAAAATTGTGTCTATCTATTCTGAGACTCAACCATACCTTAACCAGGTTTTTGTTGTACAGAAACCATCTTTGAAACCCCTGCCATGCCTCACTCTCATGGCATGACATGCACTATATGGCTTTGCAGAGTTTTCAGTGATACCATTTTACAGTTAGTGGGAGTGTCAAATAATACGGACAGATTGCACATTCAGAAAAAAAGAAAGATTGATGATATAATAGCAGTGAGATAATATCCAAGAAACAGATAGACTGATAAAATAACAAAACTAAACTCTCATTCAAGAAGGTGACCGAGAGTTACGAACTCCTTTGGTCATGTAACACAGTGTCTGGTATTGGTCAAAAATCAGTTCTGGATCAGTGTGTCATAAAATTTGATTTGTCTGATCTTATATAAATCTCTTTCAAATCCAATGAATTAGTAGTCATTATTTTTGAAGTGGTAATAAATTAATATTTTCTTCAACAGTATAGATAAAAAAAATAATTTTGAATAATAGATGAATAAGGGATAATGTGAAATGACTAAAAAATGGGCATAACAAAAATAACACCACTGAGAAACATGGAAACACATTTTCTTTGGGAGTAATGTCCCTAATTTCCATTTCATATCAAATCTCCTGGTGATCACTTATAAATGTTAGTTCTTGTGACAAATACGGTTACAACGTTTAAATCTCATGCCTTTAAAAACAACTTGTCAAGATGACTTAGCTATTACAAAATAGAAGACACACATTAGGAGAGTAACACCATTCTTGAAATAACTTGGAGTAGCTCAGTTTGTCCTCACTGCAATGGACTCCATAGTATGGCTCAGAATGCTTCATAAAGTCATTACTTAGGATATCACTAATTTTATGCTGAACTGGTTACAACAGAAAACTGTAGTCACAAAAATTACCTAAACATTAACTAATTTAGATAAGACCCTTGGTTTATTGTTCTATACACGTTTCTGACCTTTTGTCAAGGGTGAAGCATTCTAAATTAGACAGAAAAGAGTGTTATACCAAAGATGATATCAAATGTTTCATAATTCTCTCAAAGTGACATTTTATCACTTATATGTCTTATATTAGAGCTGTCACCAAAGCTATCTGTTAAGCTGACACATTTTGCTGCATTTTTCATTAAATTATTAAATCACAAAAACCAGGAGATATCAGACTTAAAACTGTCAAACTATTTAAACTGACTTTAGTTCAAAACTAAATAATTCCTGGTTTTGGTCGAGTACTAAATAAGTACAGCACCTGCATAAAAGCAAGAGAACTTTATGCTGTCAAGGTGACTTGCAGTCTTCTAATAACTCTGGGAAAATGGAAGCTAGTTGTACATGACAGTTCCATTCCACACTGTAATGCCATGATCCACCGCATTTCTTACCACATGTGTAAAATATAGTTTTAAATGAAAATATTTCAAAAACTGAGTGTATGAGTTCAAGCTATACTTAGCCAACAAAATTACATTGATTTAAAAATTACTAACAGCCAACATCTCCCATTGATTTACATGTATAATTCTATAATAAACCTGTTACAGTAAGTTTGATATAATCCATGTTCTTTGCCTTGGCCTTTTTTAATATATAAGAGATGACTGAAAATGTGTTGTTACCACATAGTAAAACGTGGCTTAAAGATAAAGCTCTAACTGAGTAGTTTTGTTATCATAATACATTGCAGTCCTCTGAGGAAATGAGTCCTGAGAGCAGTGTTTCTCTAGTAACTGTGTGAAGACACCCTTTTTCTGGTTCCAGAGTTTGCTTTTTGCTTGTAACTCCGCTCTGAACAGTATTGTGCATTGCAGACATATCCTAATAGTCAACAGAACATACAAGAATTAGGGTCTTGAATAATGTATGTCCTTAGAAACTCACGGGCACAGCTTTAACCTTCATCACACATCCTGCCAATCCTTAGGCAGTCCATGTTATACTGTAATCAGCTGGCAGCAAACATATACTTTTTCACTGAAATACTACAAATGCCATATAATCCTCTGTGGAACAGATATGTCTATTTTGGAATTTGCTTTTTTCATCTGTGAATTATTTTTTTCATCTATTTTTTGGGTAAACAACATATGCTCAGTCTGAACATACAGAAGATCTTAAGAAGGCAAGAGGAGCTGTAGTGATACAGACCCCCAGGTCCATCTATCTATGCTATCTGTGACAAGATATGTAGATAAATATGGAAGATTACAAGTTCACACTAAACATACAAAATACTTCATCACATTCTTTTCCAGAGCCTTATGTGCAGTTACACCCCTTTGGAGGTCTTTTCTATGAACTTGCTTAGTTTCCCCATGAAGCTGTGTACACATGCAAAGTACTGCATATTTCCATATTGAAAGGATATTCCTTATTTACTGAACAAAACTTTACTGATGAGCGTTTTGGTGTTTTTTGCACTGTGGTCTGCTCTCCTATTCTACGTCTACGATTCCACTAACCTCAGCATAGCTCTAATGGATAATCTTATGGTGACAACTCACAGGTCCTAAAATACCATTTTGAGACCTAAGCCATAATCTTTCACACAGTTCTGTGATAGCTCTACCTTTATGTGGATCAAAATTAATTGAAGGACAGAAAATATCTGTTAACATGAGTTTGAAAATCTCATTATTTAAAACATTTTTCAGAAGTATCACAAAGCAATATGAATCTTCTCTTTTGGCTTTTGTTACTCTCCATTATTTGAGTATTTTTCATGTTTTACAGAAATAATTATTTCAATATTTCTCTTTTAAACTGTAATCTGTAAATAACTTCAACAGACCTTATAATGGGAAAAAAACAACAAAAAACAACAAAGAAAAGGGGGATATCATAAAGAAGGCCGCAGACAGAATGGAATAAATATTTGGGAATTCCATTCTAGCATTAATGATTCTTTTGGGATCTCAGACAAGACATACAGAATCAAAGCCACAGAACTGCGTAGGTAACACTGACACATTTATATATCCAAAGCCAATAACTAGAATAAAACCTCCCTCATGCTCAGTTCACCTTATAAAAATTTATGGAATATATAAAAATATTCTGAAATACTTTCATGTTCACTCAGCTTGTCACAGTTTCTCACATTTCTGTTTAATCATCTAAAATAGGAGTCAATGAGTTAGATCCTTACTTGGGCTGGAAAGAAAAGGGATTAGGGGATATGTGCATTTACGCATCTAACCTAGACTTGGATTTTAGTTTTGAAATGGACCATTTATACCTAAATATATTTCAGGGAAATGTGTTGCATGTAACACTAGTGCCTCATCCATCAGACTTGTAAGAATTAGCCCTACTTGGAAAGGGCATCAAAGAAAAGATTAGAATAAACACAATTTCAAAAGTGATCAGGAGAGAGAAATGTTTAGAATAAGAAGCACAATGGAAGAGGCTTCTTGAATTTCAGAAGGAAAGAGTCAGCTGCTCTGTTATCTGACAAACAGAGATTTCCTAAGCTGACAATCTGACTTGAGAACTTAATATGTAGGTAAGCAACAGACTCAGGTTCCCTTTATAAAAGCATTCCTGTTTAACTATAACTGTTCTTTGCTGCTTATTTCCTGTAAAGAGTTTAAATGTCCCTTTCAGAAATGATTCAGGTCTCTATAATATGGCCACTGGGAACAAGTTAAAATGTTGGCATTTTCAGCCTCAGCCTAAGAGCTGGGGAGTCCAAAGCTAGGATCATGCAACACATTTGCTAGAAGGATCACCCAGGTTGCATAAATGTGAGTGGACTACATGTAGATTTAAACCAAATTTTATAATGGCCGTAACAATAGGTTGTTAAGGTAAACTGTTTTGTATCATGCCAAGTACACCACTATTTATTAATAAATATTCCTGGCATAGATAGAAAAGGTCAACACCAAAATAATTATTTTTCTAATATCTATTTGGTGCACACATTGTTTTTTGACAGTGATACGCTTTGTAGCTAATTATAGCTGTAACCAACTGCTATGATGGAATTCATTTAGAAGTATAGCACAAAACCCCTAAAGTAATATTACAAGACAGCTCTGGAATGTGTTCATATAATACACAGAGTTAAATAATGGAAGTCTTCTTCAGTTTCTGCTCAGGTCAGGGGACTGGTACTGAAAGAAGAGAGACATGCTTATTTAGGAATTGCGCATTGTAATGACACTGACTCTTGAAAGACTTGGGAATGTGAAGATTATAGGAATCAATATTCACAATAGCCCCTGCTATGATCAGGGAGCTACTTAAACCACGCTGTCAGAAATGCCAATGAAAACCTCCCCTTGCCATCTAACTTGCCTCCAACTAGAAGAATAAGTTAGGTGAGCTCCGAAATCTGGATTGTATCCTAAAGTGCCAGCTACTTTCATGAACATTGTTGTCACATGTGATGGGATAGACAAGGCTGGGATCATCTGCTTCAGTTGCAGAATTAATACATAGATTTGGAGCAAATCAATGATTTGAATGAGGACTTTCTATCGCGCAAGAAGTTTTCCTAAACTCTGGATTATCAGTTATTTACATACCTTGTTCTTCTGGAAGGCTGTTCTGAAAATACTTCCTAGCTCAAACCCTGCCTGTCACCATCAACTCTTTTGCAAGTAACTATATATGGCTCCTTGCAGTTTCACTTCCAGTGAGATCACCCTGAGCTGGTAGCAGAAACCATAGCTCTGTTTATTTACCCTAGGGTGTGTAAGTGCTGTCCCATCTAGAAAGGAGAAAAAGCTTTCTGGAGAGCTGAATGTTGAACAAATTGGTGAAATACATGAAGATGTGTCTACATTTTCTGATGAGCCCTGCTGTGAGCCATCTCCAAGGTACCATGGACAGAAGCCAGTAAAACCACACAGGATGCAAGCCATCCTGGTTGGGTAAGTCAGATAGCTGTATTTGTATGGTGCTGATATTCAGGTAATAATGCACTGTCCTCTCTTCATTACTTCTAGACTTATTTGACATTGCTGTCTTTAGACCATGATCCCAGACTTACTTTGCAGGGTGCTGTTTAAAATGTATCTGCATGCTCGATAGATATTCAGCCCTGAGGACCACACTCCCGGTTCTTTAAAAACTAAAAATATGTTTAGGAACAAAATAATATAATTCTAAAGCATTTAAAATTTTACTAAAAAAGATACAAAAATACACATCAGTGAAAACATTACATCATTATCTACTTTCTGACTTCTGGCTGACACTCACACAAAATATGGACAGTAATGTGATTTGCAACAAGGTTTAATTTCTAACAGTACCTTACAGGCATAGGAAATGTTATCCTTCACTGAAAGCTGAGAAAATAGAATTGCAGATGACAGTGAAGCCACAGGTCAATGTTTTGCCCTTTAATTTCAGACCATATACCATTATGCAAGTCTGCAATAAATTGAGTGTAGGCCAAGATCACAAGAATTCACCATTTAAAAATGTCTGTGTGTGTATCTATTACATTTGTCCTGCTTAATCACAGGATAAAATTGCAACTATACTTGTCAAAAGTACCTTAAAG
>NW_010201314.1:0-19407 GCF_000695765.1 Mesitornis unicolor
AAGGACGGAGGCTCAAGGGTGCTGCCGCCCCGCCCCCGGCTCCCCTCTCCCCGTTTCCCCCTTCCCCCGCTCAGCTCACAGGGTTACAGGCTTGGCCAGGACCACGGCAAGCGAGAAGTTGTGCAAAATTAAAACATTTTACATGATCTTGCGGGACAAAGTTTCTCAAGTTGGTGGTATCCGATTGTTAACCTGAAGCTTGACTTCGGCTGAACTTTTTGTCTGGTTGAACAAATCCCGACAGGACAATGGCACGCCCGGAGTCACACATGGATGCTTTTGCAGGAACGAGGAATGTAACCTGATGCAGTGCCACAAACCTTCCTCTCCCTCTGCTTCGGCCGTATCCATATCACACGCTCGCTGACTATTTTTGCCATATCCCATTAGAGCATCACTTTAAAACCGTAACATGTAGGATCTGTGGGATGAGTCCCTGGAGCCAGACTGGAGTTTTGTGCCATGTTAAAGTAATAAGCACATCCATCACCGTAACAGTAAAAAAATCACATGATACTACATGCCTTTCCTCTGACCTATGGAACAGAAGAATTGGGCTATATGATGTGCATCTGCTGCTGAGCACAGAAAGAAAGGATTTGCTGAAATTCCTGCAGGGCCGATACATGCAAAATAGGAAAGAATAGCAAAGAGTATTTTCTCCTAAGGCTGTAACATTACCACTTTCTAGCTGTAAAGGAAGAAAGTAGAGGCAAAACACTGAATTGTACACATTAAGTTTCACTGGGGAAAAAAAGAAAGCTTTAAGTTTCTCATCATGTAATTAACTCTCCCTTACAAGAGGGAAAACAGATTCCAGAGTTCTCCCAAATAAGTCACTCAGTTAATGTGACTAGGCAGAGAGCCTAGCTCTTTCCATCTAAGACTGTGGTCACCTTTTTTTCCGTTGTTGTGGCCAGTTTAAGGTTTTATTGATTTTTTTGCCAGATATTTTAGCAGGTTAGTTATAACTGGATTAATTCCCTCTGGCTCGCCAAGCAGCCAAACAAATGCTGATGCCAGCAAGACAGAGGTGGCATACACATATGGCGAGAAAAGGGTAAAACCTGCTTTTCTGGGCAGCAGTACAGATTCATGATGGCTTTAAATTACTATGTAACCATGGCCTACTTTGCTTCCTTAGGACGTTTGACATTGCAAAGGGTCCCCTGGAGGGAAAGGAATGAGTTAAGCCATTCACACAGCACTTCAAGTAGTGACTTGCTGTAAGGAATAATTTGGTTACAAGACTTTGGTAACTACAGCTGAAATGGGAGCTGGAGGTAAATAATAATTATAAAACGAAATGTAAGGGTAAGAAAGTCTATCCTGTATAGGATAGGAGGAAGACAGGAACATGCACAGCTGAACTTTAAGAAAAAAAGTGGGAAGGGAGAGGAAGAGGTACAGGAGAGGTTAGGGAAGGATCAGAGCAAGATATTTTCATTCCTGAACCAGAACCAAGGGTCTGTGTTTGGCCAGTGCCTGTTGTGAGGAGCCTTTGTCATTGCATTATGTCTTCTTTGGGCAAGTTCCTCCTGGTGCCTCATGAGCATTCAACAATCAATTATAGTAATATTTGTAATTAAATGGAGAAGAAAATGTCACTTTCATATTTGCAAGATCTTAAAGCTTTTAAAGGCAGACTGGACCATATACCACATGTTACAGCAGGTCTCAGGTCTCCAAGTACCTCCTTTAGATCAGGCTTTATTTTGCTCGCTGTGTTAAAAGCACAGAGTATTTAATCCCCTTCCTGAAGCGCTTGTGATCTAAATAGACAAGGCAGATGCAAGATGGCAGAAGAAAGAAGATAATTCCCTTATCCAGCTCTTAGTTATTTACCTACTTATTGTTCCAGACAATGGAGGATTGAGGCACAGAGAGGTGAAAAGATCTCCCCAAGGTCACACAGGAAGTCTCCTGGTGACAGGTCACAGTTCCGAAGTTCAGCTCTAGTTTGGCAACATAGGCATTTTTGATGAAGTGCAGTTTTCCAGAAAAATAAACTCTAGTGTTAAGGGACACAGTCTAAATAAATTTGCCTGGTAACCTTCAAACAATTACAACATTTTTTGTGTGTACATTTTAATCACATTTAACTTTTGGTTTGTATACAAAGTCTGTAATTGGATAAGTCTGAGATACTCCGCTACTTGCATCTGTCCCATCATCTTCCCAAAACACATGCAAGTAGACAGGATTTCCCTGCTGTTTCTTTTTTTTTTCCTGATTGGAAACAGAGATCTCACCTGAAAAACTGTATTAATGGAACCCCTTCCCACACCAAAATGTTGATGTTCTGACAGTCATAGTTTGATGATGGCCATAGTCCTAACATCAAGAGGAACATAACCAAGGAAGGGAAAGAGCCCATTACACCGCAAGAACATGGGATATAGGCCCAGTGGCATGAGAACATAAGTTAAAAGATGTTCTGTCACTGTGTTAGACCTGGTAGATTCGGTCATAACACTGCAGGATGGATATTTCACATGACTGTAACAGAGAAAAAATAATTAGTTGTCTGGTTTTGCAAAATAAAGAGACCTGAATTAATCTGCTGGAAGTCACAAAGTGCTGATGAACACACAGTGCTTGCAGATGCTGAGTTAAAATTCTGGTCCACTTATATTTTAATTCTGTGCTTATTCATCTGGAATTTCTATTTGAAGGCAAAATACATCACATGACAAAGAAAAATTATCTTGGAGTGGGAGTTCTCCAAGCTTCTTTTACTCCAGTTTCATTTAAAGAAATGATTCCTTATTTCTGGCATTGGGCTTAGTTTCGGATTATTTTTTGCCTAAAGATTATAGAGTGTTATACAGAAAACACATTCATAATAACTAAGTGCTTCATAATGTAGTTAATAAGAAAAACCCCATAAATATACATAATGCACACATGTGCACAAGTTTGCACAGTGACCACCTGCAGCTGAAGTTCCTAGTGCAGATGGAAGAGGTAATAGGATGGAAAATGTTTCCACTTTAAATGAAACTTTCTAATTAACTCATTCTAATAGCCTGCATTTTCAAAATAATCTTGATTTATTTTTATTTTGGGGCACTTATACGAGTAGATGCCGCTAACTCCAACTTCTGCCCAGGCATGCAGAAGCTGTGCAAGAAAGCGTATCTGGGAGCCATAGCAAATGAACAAATGGGACTTCTTCCTGCAACCCTGCATCATGGTGGGGTTGGATCTGCGTTTCAGTGTTTGGCACCATAGTGAAATGTGGTGACCTCATTTAATAAATTTCTTCAATGCCAGAGAAAACAAATAGTTACAAGATTTTGCAATTAGGTAAGTAATAGCATTCAGTTTGTAACTGAACTGCATTGATAGCTCTGGCTGGTTAAAAAGTTCAGAAGAAATAACATCTAAAGAAAGTGATAAGACAGAAATGGGGCAATACAATACTTACATGATACACACATCAGGCTCTGGTGAAGGACCTGGCTTGGGAAGGACCTTCCGTCCCTCCCGTGCCTTCTTCATATCTTTGCACTGTGGTTTCCTCATCTCCCCGCTGTGCCAGTGTAACTCCTGGAAAGGCCTTGTAGGATCTTTGTCATCATAATGGTGAAATAATTCTTAAAGAAAAAGAAAAAGGGAAAGAACATCCTAAACCATTTTTGTCAAAGATCCTTTCTAATTTCATCTTTAAATTACCAAAGAAATATTTCGAAACTTTTCTCACTCTTCTACAATCCAATATGCACACTGTTCATGGACAAATAGAAGCCTGTCTTCCATGAGGACCATTCAGACAATACCTTCCAAATGCATGCAAAAATATCTAGAATTGAAAGCTTGCATGGCATATGGACAGTGATTTTTATCAGGATGTGAGTTTCCATACAATAAAGACAAATTCTTTTATCTGAACCAGTTAACTGTTCAGAAAATTTAGTAGCCCTGACATTTTTCTGTATGGATTTTGTTAATTTTATGTCTGAATAAGTGAATATGGCTTTGCCAACCTAACACCTCTCCAGACACATGAGTGCAAAGCCATGTTCATGCTGAAGAGTTTTTTACTTTAGTGGAATCACCCACTGTAATAACATGCTGTAGCATTTCTGCCTGAAAAATGAAGTGTGCCTCTTCAATTTATCTTGGCACAAAGTTAGTAGAGCTGTATCGTATAATGTATTAAATTACAGTAGGTTTTTCATTAGTGCTTCACATGGAAACATATATCTTCTCTTTAATGACTTCTGAAGTAGTTCCACAATTGAGGACTTACTACCTCTTTAGGAGTCGATTCTGGGTTTCCTTGTATGCATGTGGTACTTGCAGAAGGTACTATACTATTTGAATCCCTCATGTCTGGACATCGCTTATACTGCATTTTGCTGAAGAACAGATTAATCTCCACACTGTCTTCCACCTAGATATTCACTTATGTGATTCCACGGTTTACCTTGTTAAAAATTATCGTAATTCTGACTACAAACCAAATGCATTTTTGCCTATTTTACAGAAGCGCACTTCTGCCCATACTTTCTAGTACAGTCACAGGCTTCCAGCCACTGCCTACGAAGCAGATTGCTGATGTTAAGGGTTGAGGTTGATCAACTGCCCTCCTTTTTGGGAAGTGTCCACTGATATCTCAGATAACCTTTGCCATATTGCACTCTGGACCCATACTGCTCTGCAGTTCACAGAGCAAGCTTTGTGGAAAATACTGTGAACAAAACTGAGCTTCCAGTGAGTGTCACTTAACACATTTCCCAGTACTGAGGAATGTTTGGCTCCATCGCTACAGTGAAGTCCCATGTGAAGGCTAGGAAGAATAGTCTTGCTGGAAAACTCCTGCTGTTTGCTGCCGTCTTAACTGTATTGCCATAACTGCAGAGGCTCAAAAGCAAATCCCTGTTTTCAGGGGTTCGTTTCTATCAGTTTGTTATCCAGCCCCATGGCAGTGGAGGCAACATGAGAATTTGAGTGAGAAATTACAGTGTGGGTACAGGGACTCCTTTAAGCCAGTTCCACCATTAAAGCTCTGCATTTACAGAGCAGCCAAGGGTGACATTACCCAGCAGAGCAGAGTCAAAGGATCAGCTCAGCACTGTGGGAACAGGCAAGTCTCAAAGCACTTGCTCTCCACTCCTGCTCATCCCCCATACCCACCAGTTTTGATGGTCCACTAATCTCTTCCTGAGACAGTTTAGCTCATTAAATCAGATGAAGACGATAATTTTTCTGTAGAAGTAGATTTCTGTTCATTAGCCAACCGACTGGGTTCAGCGAAGTGCCCAGCAAACACTAGAGACAGCTCAAGAAGGGCCAGGATGAGCAGGAACCAGGAGGGTCCTTTCTCTTGGTTGTGGCTGAGAAACACATCAGCTCTCTGCCTCTCCTGCAACTTCAGCCTAAATCACACTCCTGCTCTGAGCTGCCTTCTATAGAAGCTTACACTTCCCCAGATTACAGAAGGAGCTGGGGATGGGGATTAGCTTCACTCGGCTAAATTTAGTCTATGTGAATACCTCCTCCTGCACTCGATGTTGTAATTCCAGCACTTCTTAATAATAACTCATGTACATAAACTATTGTAAGTTGTTGTGAGTAGCATAATCAGCAATGCCAGCTATGCTGCAGCAATGTCAGCTAACACCAGCCAGATAAGCCCTACATTTTTTCCTTGGCATGTGCCAGAGATTTACTATGTGCATTTAGCTTGTACTCTTGAAATTCCCGTGTCCCTGTAAACTTACTAGCTAATGCTAAGACAAATGTGAGTGGGCAGTAGGAGCTTTGATAGGTTCAGAAAGTCACAAGCTCCCTGTAATTTGTTGGTTTGCTTTTTACCATCCTAAGAAAAGTAGGTAGAAATTTACCCTGCCTGGATTTGAGTGTTACTGAACAGGATTGGGAATAGTAATTAAAATTAATAGATTTTAAGGAGTACACATTAGATGGCAGGGACTTTTGGCTTGCAAAGGTGCAACTAGAAGTGGTTTATTTTGACAGTTTAAAAAATAGGGAAGCATTTTGCATGAAAGCCATTTTGAAAGCAGGTTAAAACTGTATTTTGCATGGCTATGAATTGTCTTATCCTTTTATAACTTTACTGTGTCTGCTTTGACTGCTTGGGCTGGTTCTATGCCTGAAAGACAGACACCCTTACCTTGGCTGTTCTGAAAATTTCTTAGAAACAAAGGTAAAAAATTACTGAGCATTATGTGATAGGTATCAACTCCCCATTTTTTTTCAAATCATCCCTTTAGTTACAGATTGGCACTTTACTCATTTCTGTCTTTAGTGAATGTCATATTTAGTTATTTCTACATCAGTGAGTAAATTAAAAGCCCTTAAAACTCTGTGATGTCCTGAACTTAATTGTTCACTTTTCCTCAGTAGGGCTGATGCACCTTATAGTCACTCAATTTTGCAAACCTATTCCCATTTGAAATTATTGAATATTTTGTGCTGCTCAATGCATTTCAAATTGTATTGCATCTGCCTGTATTATTTCACAAATGGTGTTTCATATCACTGCAGGTGCTTGGGGGTTTGGTGCTTACCTTTCAAATTGAATGCATACACAAAAGTGATTACATTACAGCTTCTCTTTAGTTGCTTCATCATTGTACAAAATATAATTAAATCATCTTGCCATATGATAGGAAGTACACTCTGAGGACATTTGCTGCCTATGTCCCTGATTGTTGCTTCATGTAATAAAGGAAATCGACATCTGTTTCTGTTTGTGCAAGGTAACTGTTTGCTGTCATGAGTTCTAAATGGCAACTGAATGAGCTGCGTGAGCATGGGCGATTATCTTCACCCATTGCTTTATGCTAACTCTTTTCTCCTAGTTCTGCCAATGCGAAGGCTTCATCTATGCTAGAAAGGATTTAGCAGTGCAGTTAGACTGTGAAAGTACACCAGCCACTACTCTTGGTGGAGGCTCATCTTCTGGAGCAAGGTTCTGTTCCTTGGACAGTTTGTCACCTCTGCATATAAAACAAGCTGTATTAACCCAAACATCTTTGATATCCAGTGTATGTGTGGGGATGTGTAGTTAGACAATGGTTATACTATAGCATAATTACATTATACTATAGCATAATTACATTATTCTATATAGTATGTTCTAGTGGTACAATGTAGTCTTCTGACCAGCTTCAGATTGACATTACTGTAGTAGCAACACTTCTAAGAATAGACCAGGGCTCTGCTTTATTTTTGGTGTAGTAAATTACAAAAAAAATTTACAGCTGTGACTTCTGGACAGCTTCCCAGTTGCCTTTTAATGTACTCTTTGTGAACTATAATATTATCTAAATATCAGTTATAAGATGTTAGCTATGAAAAGAATGCGGAAAAAAATATGCAGAAAGAACTCGGTCCTCTTCCACTTTTTTTTTGCCAAGAAAAATGCCTTTGTGCAGTGGATTTGGGTAACTTTTGCTTCCATGGATGGCTGGTTGGTGAAGGAAAGCACTTCATTGAAGGATCTGTCTGGCAAGAGGCTAGCACTGTGATTCTGAAGTCTGATTTGACAGATGCCATCCTGGCCTTGCTCTGTAGTGAACTGTTGACCCAGGGAATGTAGTTGGAAAAAACACAAATCCTTACAGACTCTAGTGGCAGAATATCAGCACCTGATGCTTGAACCTGAGGGCAAATTGACTAATCCTAAATTAAAGGCTGAGAGGATGAAATGCCTTTAGGGGCACATACCTCTCACTAAGATTGCAGAGATTCTGGCCAGCTGGCTTAGAAAAGTTGGGAAATGTAGGAGGGACAAATACTTACTTTAATGGTGAGATTTATCTCATCTACCTTTACATAAACAGAGCATAGATTTCTATCTGTCTAGTCACTTTACAGTGAAAATTAAAAAGAGAAGTTATTTTGATTAATCTGTTCTAATCTAGATGTTAGAGGGGACAAATGTACTGAATCCTAGAAGTGCCTTTTTGCTTTGCTTCACTCTAAAAGTGAACTGAATCATTGCAGGGTTGGGAAAAGGATTAATTTTCAGTATGTCAGTGACAGAAGAAAAGCAGGCAGGGACATGTAATGCAGGGGAAAAGGAGGAGGTAGAGTGGCCGCTTTCAGTATTGGCCCTTCTTAGCTCAGCACAGGCCAGTCATGGAGCTGCACCTTCAAGGAAAAGCAAAGGTCACTCATTCCAGCTGAGTGAGGGGCTGGCAGGCATGTGCTCCTATTGTGCCCCTGCCAATTACAAAGGAGAATTATTTTAGGCAAAGCAAGTGCCAAGGTCAAATGACTGCTTGTGTATTTATGTTAGCAGGGCAGCGCCATTAAGCAGTGTTCAGTGTCCAGAGTAACAAAGGGGAATGAACAGGTCTAGGGATGCCATCTCCAGCTCAGCTTCCCTCTGCTGCTTGTGGGCTGGAAGTCTGTATATGAGGTTCCTACAAAAACTGGGTTGGCCAGTCCTTAGGGAACTGATGGCACTTCAGGGTGCAAAATGATACTAGTGCTATCATCACAGAAATAGAATAAGATAAATATCTAAGTGCTTCTCTCTTTTAAGGGCCGCAGAGGTACTGGTTCTGGGAGTTTTATGCTATTTAGACCGGTGTTCTTCTTCACTGATAAAACACTTTATAAAGTAGCATTTGGTATTGCAAAAGGTTTTGGGTATTTCTATTTCAAGCAGCAAGATAATAGCAGTATCTCTTAAGCAGTTGTGAAGTACCTGTGTCAGGAGCCACGGAGGTTGTCTAATTATGTAACTAATCATGTCTGTGTCTCTGATGTTTACCCTATGCTGCCTTCACGGACGCTAGTATAACCCTCACCTATTTCAAGGATATTTCTGGGTCAGGAGGTAGTGTTCTTTCCTTCTAACCAAGTTTCTTGCCCTTTGTTGCTGCCACTCCCACTCTAAGCTTGCAGAGTCTCCCGATTACTCTGATCCCTTTCTAACTGGTCTGAAGATTGAAAGACACAGTGGAGATGACCCAGTTCGTACTGATCTATGGTGTATTGGGTTTGTGTGACAAGGCTTTGGCAGTGGGAGGGCTACAGAGGTGTCTTCTGTGAGACAAATGTGTAAGCCAAAGCAAATAGATGGCTTCAGATAAGGTTAGCCATCTGGGAGACAGCAATATCAAGAGACAGAAAAAGGGGGTTGTAAAGGCCCACGGGTTTATAATTTATATGTAATTAGATTTGCTGACAAATGAGGAAGAAAACAAGACTGCTATCATGAAGATAATAATCAGGACCTCCAGAGAACTTAATGCCTAATTAGCTCTGTGAGTGATAGCCTCTGTTATTATTTACACTGCATTTCATGTTATAGTAAGATAGACTGTTGTGGTTTAACCCCAGCCAGCAACTAAGCACCACACAACCACTTGCTTACCTCCCCAACCCCAGTGGGATGGGAGAGAGAATCAGAGAAAAAAGGGAAAAAAAGCCGTGTGGATTGAGATAAGGTCAGTTTAATGATTAAAATGAAATAAAATAATAATGCTAATGCTAATACTACTAATAGATTGCAATGAAAACAACAAAAAAGGAGAGAGACAAAACTCAAGAAAAAAAGTGATGCAACCCCTCACAACATGCCAATTGACTCCCAACCAGTCCCTGAGCAGTGATCAAGTCCCCCAGTCAACTCTCCCCAGCCTACACACTGAGCATGATGTCCACAGCATCCTTTTGGCCACTTTAGGTCAGCTGTCCTGGCTGTGTCTCCTTCCAGCTGGGAGAACAGGGGCAGTATGAGAAACTGAAAAAGTCCTTGGCTTAATGTAAGCATTGCTTGGCAAAAACTAAAGCATCCCTATGTTATCAACATTATTCCCAGCACAAATCCAAAACACAGCTTCATACTAGCTACTATGAAGACAATTAAATCTATCCCAGCCAAAACCAGCACACAGGCAAATAAATAAGGGAAAGGAAGCATGGCAAGCATGGAATCAGAACACAGATAAAGCTGAGAAAGCATGCTAGAGATTATACAGGAGTTGAACTTACTGGAATGATTGAGACAGCTTACAAACACCACCACCAAAAATCATAAACTACAGGAAGTGAAAGAAACACCACAAATGAACTAAGGAGATCTGTGCATTTGAGTGCTGTCAGTCCACTCAGAGATTGCTGGCAAGTACCTTCGCTTCTCCGAGATGCTCCTTGGGGAGATCTGGCCACAGTTGTTTCAGAATGAGCTCCGGTACAAAAACTCAGATCTAAACCAGCACTTCAGTTCTGGAGTCGCACCATGAAAAGTGTCTGGGATATTTGAACTGAGCATATTCCTTAGTAGGGAATTTTCAGCTCCTGGTCATGTCTGCTTTGTAATGATTTTACATTACAGGTAAAGACAGTTGTATAAAACATATTTCTTAACAAGGCACCTCCAGTACTGCACATTTGAAAATAACTATTAGGCAAAACCAAAAGTCCTGCTGTAGTACTATGAGTGGAGGTTATAATCTTGGGGATTTTAAGTGCTCACTAACACAAGCAAGCAATACCACAGTAAATCCATTTTTCTTGTCTCACATGATACCTCACAAGGACAAAGGTCCCATTTCTGCAACCTTGTTGTCTCAAGGCTTATAAACTTCTTTACCTTGGATAGCATCTTTTCCTTATATAGTTCCGTTTACCTCAATGGGATTGCTTGCAAAGTAGTCAGGACTGATATGGGCATCGTAAGCTGGCTGAAACAGTCTTTTCATCACCCATGGAAGCTGACAATGAAGAGAGGAAATATTAATGTCGGCAGTGCTTATTATAATTTTTCCTTAAAATGAATACAAAGACATTTCTTTAGCAGATAAAAACATTTCATATCTAATCACACTTATATTTACTTATTTAAAGCAGTTACAGTATTATTTAGACAAATATTTGCTTGTTCTCACTGTTAAAATAACTTGTCCCTCCAGCAGAATGTCAGATATTTACATTTTGCCAGGGGCAATTCATTTAAATATTCTGCCAGTAAGGCAGAAGTAAGCTCCAAGGCATTTAAGCAAGGAAATTCAAAAGTAAAAACATCCGCACAAAGCAGTGCTCTTCGTCTTCAGAGCCTGGATTCACTGAGTCCAGTGAAAAGATTTCAAAGCAGCATCCCAAGAAGGAATAGAAATTATCAACAGTGTTTAGAAGAGACCACTGTTTATTCATGTGTTGTATTAGTAAAACAGAGTATTCACGAAGTATTAGTAATCCAGAAATACGTAATCTGAATTATTAAGTGCTTACAATTTACATTTCTTTTCAATAGGTTGTTTCACATACACCGCTACACAGTAACCTCACATAGACCCAGTCTTTTGCAACTGCATCTTTTTCGGGCAAAATGAGAGCCTAAAATATAAATGAAAGATGGCAGTAGAGGAAAAATTATAAAGCATAGAATTTGATCACCTTTAAGTTTCCCTGTACACATCAACCATCTCCCAGTTAGACCTGCTGGAGATGAATTTGTTTCTTCCTCTGTAGAAAGTTTGGTAAAAAATATATCTATTTAAAATTGTCTTCTTGAAATTTGTTTCCTTCTTCACATAGTTACTCACAGATTTTTCTATGAAAGCAAACAGCTGGAGAAAGCCTAGGTTAAAATTTTACAAGAAGCCTTAACTCAGCACACAAAATCTGAAGTGCCTTTGTGTTTCCCCACAAAGTCTGCAATGAGTTTGCTCAGCTATTCTTCTCTGCTTTGTGAACTAGGGCCACCCAGAAACATCAGCACTTTTTATGTTCGTTGTCCCCTAGTTATACTAATAATAATATTTATCTCTAGCACTTAAAAGGGCGTCTCTAACTGCTGTACTTACTGGAGTCAACAAAACAAATCAGTGCTGAAGCTGCTTGCCCAAAGCCCTCTGTCCTCCAGCAAACAGAGCAGGGTACTAACCTCCTCCCACCAGCCCTCTGGGCTAGAGCTGGGGAGATGCAAAGCCCCAGTACTTTCTTCCTCCTTTCCTAGGTTGCTTGGTTTATTTTCCACCCTGGCTCCTAAAAGGTAACACGGTACCAAACCTGATCATTTTTCACAAGCTCTGCCTGTGTGTGACTGCTGCTCTGTCCTCTCCTGAAAAATACTGAGTAATCCCTGGGTAATTTCAGTAACATGTGAGAGAGGAGGTGAGTTCTCAAACCCACTAACTTTCTACACAGTGAAAGAAGACAAGAAGAGGAGAGATTTTTTTCGTTCTTGCTGAAGGGAAAGTTAGTGAGCTTACTTTTTTCATGTACACTAAAGGATCCGTATGACAGAGACATTTTGGAAAACAGATTTCATTCCTCCTGCAGTCTGTAGCATTGTTTAACATGCATGGTCATCAGAATGAGCTGGAATGAATGAATCAGCAGATTTTATCACTTATTTCACTGAGGGACAGCAATGGTGCCATCACAGGAATGAGACAAAGAGGAGGTGTGGGCCAGCATGCACACACAGGCAAAAGCATACAGTGGAAGCAGAAACTGGATGGCTGGGAAATACAAAGGAGATTGTGGGAAAAAAAAATTGCTAGTTAATTAGTCAAAAAGGCATTGCCCACATAGCTTGTTTTCTTTGTTCTTTAGCTGGGGCAGGGCTCTGATGAAACAAGACATGCAATTGCGTAAAATCAGTGCTGCGTAGAAAGAAGTAGGAAGACAATGGTAAAAGAAAACCTCGAGGACAAGAACCAGGAGGTAAGGCTGATTTGTGAAGACCTATCACCAATTAGTGCACCAGCAGCGGTGGCTGGAAACCAAGTGAGTCTGAAAGAGAAGTTGAAGTGCTCTATGAGAAATGACTCTGACTGAGTCAATGATAGGGGCTGTTCTTCCACCACTGGCACATGTGCTGATACAGACAATTGCTCACGGGGCTCTGTTCCTGTTGAACTCAGTGCTTCCTCCAAGACACCTTCCTCCTAGCTGCTCCCTCTGCCAGGTAACACTCTCCACTGGTTTAACCAGCCTATCTCTTTTTCAGACTAAGCCTAATATCTATTTTTTCTGCTTGTCAAACTCATTCCTATTTTTCCTCATCTACTGGGTAAGATGAAATACAGCCTGACAAAGCTAAAAAAGCTCCTAAGGCTGGCAAAATGGTCTGTGAAGCAGTCACCCATGCTTTCTGCAGTAGGGGCCTCTGCATTTGTCAGTTTTGTATGCAGGAGGTTCAGCCACCAAGAAGCACCACACAGCCACTTGCTCTTTCTCCTCCCCATGGTGGGATGGGGAGAAGAATTGGAAGAACAAAAGTGAGAAAATCTGTGAGTTGAGACAGTTTAATAGGACAGCAAGGTAAGAAATAACAAGAACAACAACAACAACAACAACAATAGTAGTAGTAGTAGTAGTAGTAGTAGTAGTAGTAACAACAATAATAGAGTATACAAAATGAGTGACGCACAGTGCAATTGCTCACCACTCGCTGAATGATGCCCTGACAGTCCTGAGCAGCAATCTCAGCCTTGTGGCCAACTGCCCCGAGTTTAAATACTGAGCATGACGTTATATGGTATGGAATATCCCTTTGGTCAGTTTGGATCAGCTGTCCTGGCTATGCTCCCTCCCAGTTTCTCATGCACCTACTCACTGGCAGACCATGGGAAGCTGTAGAGTCCCTGATAAAGTATAAGCACTACTTAGCAACAACTGAGACATCAGTGTGTTGTTATCAACACTGTTCTCATACTAAATCCAAAACACAGCTTTACATCAGCTAAAGAAAGAAAATTAAGTCTCTCCCAGCCACAACTGAAACCAGGACGTGTAGACATTCTGGTACCAGTTTGGATGGATTTCTCTTTGCATCATTTCTACTTTCATTAAATTTCTATAGGCTTTTTCTTCCTCCGTGTATACAAAAAAACCTAGAAAGTATCATGTAGCGGGGCTTCATTTGCAAGAATACACAAGGGATGATTTAACTCTCAGAACCAACCTAGCATAGATTTACTACCAATGACTCTTCTGCTTTCTTAAAAATTCATCACCCTGAGGGGGATTTTGCTCTTCCTGAGAAGGAGAATTTTTAAAGGCATTCAGTCTCCTTTCCCTGCCCCTAGACTGACTTCCATTTTTCTTTTTGAACCAGCTAAATTTGCATTGCACTGAGCCCTCTCAAGCATCTTCTTTCTCAGCCTGTGAGAGAGGGCTGCACTGGGGGCCATGCACACCTGGCTTCTGGAGTTGTATGGAGGAAACATTGCTTGGAGCATTTTAACATTTAGACCACCTAATCCCATTTAGGATATAGGGATCCAGAACAACTGGACTGACAGACCTGAGCCTAAATGTGATGTCCTCCAGCATGAACATATATTTAGCAAGGTGAATTATGACCAGCATCCTTGCTTCATGTTTTCACACTCATATACAGCCCGTCTCCATGCAGTGGATAAGCAGATTTACTATCCCTCATTCCAGTCTAAAATGGATTGGCTTCCAGAAGCCTCTCAAGGAAACACTGCATGAAGTTTTTCAAAACTAATTCTTTATCCTAACACAGATGAAATGAAAGAGCTAATTATGTGAGAGTATATTTTAATTTTTGACTGTTTATTTCTATGGCTCAGAAAGCCAGATGGCCTGGAGAGGCTGGTAAATATAGAGTCTTTTATTTTTAGATCAACTTGAATCCTGCTTTGGTTGCAAATGGCTGAATTCAGTCAGTTACCATCCCAAACCTCTGGCTGATCTTTTCCGTAAGAATAGGTGGTCCTTGCCCAAGTTACCAAGCTAGAGGTCAGTGTTCAGTAGTCAGGGACTAGTGCAGTACGTAGAGATGATAAAGAAACCAACATGGGAAAGCAGAATAAAATCTAAGTAGCGAGACAGAATTAATTCCACTACTCAGTAAAATCACATCATGTGTGTTTCACTTATGTAGTGGTAAGAGCCTAGAAAAATAATTTCTAAGTAATTCCTGGGATCAGCTATATGGGTGGAATACTTCATACTGAGATGGCTACACTGTACAATGCACAGCTTAGAAGTCTATAGTTGGTTGACAGCTCCAGTTAAAATATGTTAACAAAGGCATTTATCAAGTTGTACATGATGGGGACTGCGCTTCAAGAAAAAACAAGTTGTTTCATGAATGGAAGAAGTTGTAATTTTCGCTTCTAATGACTCTATCATCTGTAGATTCTCTGAGGTCTAGAACAGGGCAAGCCTTTCCATCACTTGGGCCATTACAATGTCTCTCTTTGCTACACAGTCCTCACCTCATGAAACTTCTGGGAACCTCATGTCTGTTTTCTGTTAAGATGGCTGAAATTGGTCAAGCAGTTCAACATTTATGGCAGGAGGAGGAAGGAAAGGACTAAGACAGGATGGGATAGAGAGCATGATCCTCCTTAGTCTTCCTTCCCCAAAGAAACAACCTGAAAAGCCTCATCAGTTAGATTTAAAGCTGGACACTCCAATAAGCATTTTAGGGTTTCTTTTCCAGTGCTTTGTTATTTATTCTAGCATGTTTGTAATAACACTGACCAAAAAAACCCCAAAACCAAACCCCACTGGTTGTAAGCTGAAGCAACTTGAGCTTTTTATTTAATGTGTCTGGCTGGCACATGCTGCCATTGTGAAAAGTTGATTAATACTTTATATTTGTCCTCTAGTAGTTTTATATTTATCCCCCTTGATTTTAATGTTGTTGTGTCAGTTCCAGGTAGATGGTTAAGACTGACAAATGTAAAAAAAAAATAACTGGGAAGATTAACATCATAGCAACCTATTTTGCATCACAGCAGCAACTGATGATACCTTCCAAGTAACCTTCCAACTACAAACCAAGTGCCTTCCACTAGGGGAGATTATTTTAGACACTAGCCCAGTACTAACACTTGTGGCAGGAGGAATGAGTGAGAACCTATTTTGGAGGCAGATATGGGCTAAGATGAATGGCAAAGCTATAAATTCAGATGGGGGCAGTGCTGAGGGAGGTGTACATCTAGCATTCCCATGTGGCTGACCCATGAGGCAGATTTGCTTTGGTCTGTAGACTGATGACACCTTTGAAGTATAGATGGTATTGATGTCCTCCCTCAGTTCCCTCTTTGCAGCATCCTCAGGCTGGACCTGAGAAGAGGGGTTGTGTAAGGCAAGGCTGTGTGCCTGACAGAGCCTAGAGGTAATGAAGATGAACTCAGCAAAACCCTTACACCCACTTGCCTCCCCCAAACTGTCCAAGCTGCCCCAGGGAACAGTGTATGTCTGTTGTCAGACCCACTCGCAAAGCAGCTTATGAGTCAGGGCCAGAAAACCTCCCGGCATGAACTGTTCCACTAACAGCTGTGTCACACCTACCTTTAGTACAGGAGAAGGAGTATGAAGTTTGGAGCCAGTTTTTTTCCAAATAAGGGCACCGTAAACAAGATGAGACAAGACAAGCCCTGGAGATGCAATCACACGTGGCAATGAATGAAAAGTTCTGTGATCAGGCGGTGGTTACTGATGACCTGTGCTGTGGCTTGACAGGCAGGGCTGTCCTTCCTCACAGCCTTTCCATTGTTTTCCTGTGGGCTTTCCCGTGCTCATGCAAAAATGCAGGAATTCTTCTCTGAGACTGTAGAAGTATTTGAGCCTCTAAATCATGTTATTCCAGCCAGCATTCCTTAGTAGACAATGTTTGGTGTTATGGAGTAAAAAAAGCAACCAATTAACAAAAAGAAACCACTTAATATCCAATACTATTGAAGCCAGACATTTTGGGAAGGCATATTTTTTGTTAGTCTGTGGCAGGCAGCGGATCGGTACTCTGCCTGAAGTCAGAGCTGGGCTGGGAACAGCGTGGAGTTTGAATGCCAGATTCACTGGATTGCCCAGACCTTGTTTGCATTTGGCCACTAAGCCTGACTCAGTGCTTTTCAAAGCATTTGTTATACCCTCTGTGAGTAATGTCCTTTGATTTCGTGGCAGGGCGGGTTTTTCATAGTCTAGCCTTTTTGATTCACTTTTCACTTAAAGTGTCTTTCACAATAATTTTTGTTAGATTTAACACAGTGAAGGCAGGAAGAAAAGAAAATAAGAGAATATGGAAAGTAGGACTGGTTCTGTTAGTAGGTAAAATATTTTCTGTGCATGCAGACAGAGTGGGCTTTGCTCAGTTTGACTCAGCCAACCTTAATTTAAGGACAAGGAGCTGTCTGGGCTGAGCGGTGTAAAACACAGGATGCAAGGCTCTTCTGTGAAGAGGGGGCTTGTTTCTCTGGCTGTGCTGCTTGATTACAAATGCTAAGAGCAGCTTCTCCTCTTACAGAGATCCTCTCTCATGAGGGAATTAGAGTTTCCATAGAGTGCAAAGCAAAGCCCAACTGCTTTGGGCTCATTGTCCTGCTCAGCACTCGGCAAAAGGGCAATTCTGGGCTGAGGAAAGATGGGGCAGAAATCCCATAGGAAATATTTACCTTCTGCAACTTCCACTTCAGTTTTTGTTGCTGTGCAAGTTGTGGCTATTTCAAATTGCAGAGCTAGTGCTAGGCTGAACCTTGAGAGACAAACCTCAGATTTTAATTTGGCTTAGTAGTGGTGTGCAATGGTATGTCAGAAGCTGAAATTACAATAACTTCTGAGGTTATATTCTTGGCTTTTAAAAAATATTTCATCCCAAGCACTGAAGAAGCGGTAGATGCTTGTTCTAGTATGTGTTTTTGTGCTCTGATGCTGCGCAGAAACAATGTACAGCAAAGTCTTTGGTAGGATTTCTGAGGATTTCTTTTCTCACCCTGTGGTATCTAGTATCTGAGCTAAAAAAGAGCAATACTGTTATCTGGGAACAAAAGCAGGCTGTTCTGAGAGGCAAAAGCAGGGCTTGTGTTTTGCAAACTTCTGCAAGGAATGTAACATTTCCATACCAAGATGCACCTACCAGGCAAGTAAAATGGAAAAAAAAAAAGCCAAAACAAAACAAAAAAACAGGCATGTTTTATAATGGAATTTTATAACTTTCACAATAGAGATGTATGACATTTAGAAATCTGTAACTTTTTAGAGAGAAGGTTGGAAAGCACTCACTTGAGTTTGCTGTGCAATTCTTCTATATGGTTTAATGTCAATAACCTGAATTGTCATTGCACATGTAATTAACAGAGTGAAAGTACTATTTTGCAGATAATTGGGATGCATATGTTAAATAGAAGAAGAGCCTTGTTTAGGGTAACATCCCTCTTTTTTCTCAGTGAAGGATTAGTTGAGCATGTCAATCTCCTATTCATGCATAATAAAGTCTGGAAGCACAGATGGTATAAAAAGGAATTGTAGGAGATCATGAATGGTTCTTACTCTTTACTGAAAACATTCAATTTTCTTTGTTATTTCAGGAAAAAAACGCATATTAGAGAATGGTGTAAAGTGCTAACATTTTTCCATATGCTTTTACGCTTTTTTTAAGTATTATTTAACTTTCAGGTTCCAAAAGCAAAGATGTTATTTTGTTTCATCTTTTGTTTTTCTTTAGCCATAATGAAGTCTTGCATTTCTATAGCCTCTTGCATTTCTATAGACTTCATTTAAGATTTAGCTGTCATCCTCATTCACACTACCTTACACTAAGACCTTGATAAATTACCACTTAAGTAATGTATTTTGATTTCAGCAGATTTTGGACTAAATTCCTGGAATCTTTGCATTCTAGGCAGACAGTGCAGAATTAAGTTCTTATCAAAGGAACAGATTAGCATACTATTCTCTTTTTCCAAAAGGGAAGATATAATGTGATAGTTTGAGAACTAGAGCAGGAAGTAAACAGTAAAGGCAGTCCTTGCCTACGGCACAAATATGTTTACACTGCCTCTTGCGAAAATTTCATAGTATGTTATTTTGATTTCTATTGCTCCAATTTTCTAATTGTGCCACCATAAATGAATAATTTACCCATACAATGGCCATATGTTTTATTCATCTTTTACTTGTGACCATAATTATTTGATAGAAGACGAAGCTTACTTTGATTATAGACTACACAGAACCTTTGCTCAAAGTACGGACAATGAAATGTAGACTAAGTTGTTGCTCTGATGGTTTTAATAGTTGACTTTTTTTTGTGTGGAACTCTCTGAATTAGGAGAAAATTCATAGGATCTTCCAGATTAAAGTCCCCCACAGTTTATTAGCTGACTTCTAGAAAGCATTATGTAATTTTAAACAATTTACATGTTAGTAGAGACTGATAAACACATCCCTGTGTTTAACTCAATATTCCTGGAAGGACTTTGCAAGTTACAAAATAGCTTAACTGTTACTGGGAACTTTTGTACCTCAGTTAAGATAAAGTATGTTTAGTTGGCTTTCACATATAAAGGCAAGAAAACTGTGAGAAAGGAAATTTCAGTTTAAGGAGCTGGTAAAAAAATTCAGATTCTCGAGTAGGTGAGCAAGCTGTTGGAGAGCACCAGGAGGTAGGCCAGGCTTCAGAGGGAAAAGAAAGGGGCAAATTCAGAGACA
>NW_010201314.1:19438-37550 GCF_000695765.1 Mesitornis unicolor
TGCTGCAGCACAGTGGCTGATTTTGAGGCTTTTCAAGCCTCAGGACATGGCGCTGCAAGTTCAGTTCAGTGGCAGGGTGGGACAGACTTGCACAGAAGTGCTCTCAGCTCCTCAGTCCCTCTGCCAGCCCCTCACTCTCCTCTGCTCCTTGGGGGTTGGTGTTGACAGGCAGGAATCTGCCTTATCTCTTGCTCCTGCAATCCTCTCTCCTGTCTTTCCTCAGTTCCTAGGGAATCAGTGGCAGTGCCGCTTTCTGGCCCAGCATCCTTAACCCTTCCTTTCCTTTGCTGCAAGCTGCATATACCAGTGGAGGCAGGCAGAGGCAACGGCGATAGACATAAACCCACACAATATATGAAAATGTAGACTTAGTTTGGAAGGAGAAGAAGCTATCAGAAAGGAGATCAATAAGAAGATCAGTAAGAATATGCTTAAGTGAAGAACCCCAAAAATACTAGGTTGTACAGTGTTCTCCATTAGTTTTATGGGTTTTTTTGTAATTTAGGAAGGTCTTTCTGTGCCAATTATAAACTGGAATTTAAATCATACTTTGTGTGCATATGAAACAATGTGGATTTTAAAGAAAATAACAAGAGTTCTATCTTGTGTAAGCTGTCTGATGCCACACAAAGCAGTTCAATGGTTAGCCGTGACTTGTATTAATGCCTGTTAAGCCCAGCTCTTTTATAAAATACTGATGGTGAAGCTTCCTTTTCTGCTTTTTGAAGCAAAAAGGGTATTAGCAAAGCAATAGGCAGCACATCAGTGAATGAAGCCTTTACAAAACCAGACTGTTTTTCTATCAATGCACAAAACAGAAACCTAGCATCTTTCTGTATGTCTTCCTGAAAAGGTTAGAAGAAAGGGAAACAGGCTGTTTATTAAAACCTCTTGTATCTGCTAGTAGTTGTTTTGCCCTTCAGAAGCAGATAATTAAAGCACTGCTTTCCTAGGGTCTATTTAGTATCCTTGACCACCCAAGAGGTGTGGGAGATGTTTTCTTAAGCAAGATACATAAATGCATCTTTCTCACAATCTCAAAGTGGCTTTGCAGGTAAGAAAGCCCTTGGAAAGACATACATTTGCTAATAATTCCCTCATCAAATAAAAATTTGTACCAGTTGCATGGCTTTGTTTATTCAATGGTTGAATATTAGCTGAACGACAGATAGGAAAGAAAAATGTCTAGACCAGCAATCCTTGGTCCAACCTCTTGCCCTCCTTGAACCTTCCCTCTCTCCCCAGGCAACCAAGGAAAATTCTGGTGACCATTTCACCCCACCATTGCTTTGACATCAAGGGGAGAAACCATGGGAAGGTTTGTAGGTTGTCATCTGGAGCTGCTCCTGGGTGAGGAGACTGCTGGGTGTATTCTGGGAGAGAGGAAATCCTATATGTTATGGGGCTTTTCTAGCAGAACAAATGTGCATTATATTTGACAGCATATTCTGTAAGACTTCAAATCCCAGGGTCAGCAGCATGGCATGGGATGAAGAAGAGTTGTCTGTTGCCTGACCAGGTGACTTTTCCACTGACTTGAAGGGTTATGCCCTATCCTGCACTCCTCTTACTCTGGGCTTCTTAACAGAGAAAATCACAGTCAATTTAGTTTTAAACAATTGAAGATTTGTCTCCTTCTGAGGGAAAAACAGATGACAGAATCAAATATTTCTTTGATATAGTTCAGTTCATTTATAGAAACCATATAGCAAAAGGCTGTTTGCCTGGGCACAGGAGAAACTGGGAAGAAGACACCATTTCCCTCCCTCATTGTTTTCAACCTTAGTTTAAAAGCCTCTCAGGGTCATCCTGCAAGTGTCTGCCTAGTATTTTTGCTGTCCTCAGTGGCTGTTTGATTGTTTCTCCTCTGCTGGTCAAAGACCATCTAGCTGCTTGTAGTTTCATCTATCCTGAACAGCAGCCATGTGTTATGGTCCCCAGGTTCAAGGTGAGATGCCCAACTCACTGAAGAGCATTCAGGGAAACTTCTCATTCCCCCTTCCCATTCCACTGTTGCACCTGACCTTGGCAGAACTTTCTTTTAGGAATGCCAGCAGAAGCTTGGAAAATGGTGAGGACCACAGGGTGACACAATTTGTACTGTCTGATGCTGTCTCCTTGCTTCTTTCTATTTTCCATTTTTACCTGCATCCATCTGATGCCTCCTATCTGAGATAACAAGCTGCCTGGGCCACCACCATCTTTGTTCTGACTGCAGACAGCTCCTGATGCAATGGAGTCCTGAGCCACACAGGGGTTTATAGCTGCTCTGGGCACATATGGAAAGAACAGTGAGGATAGATAAGCCATCAGAGCAGCCACTTCTGACATTTCAGAGTGGAAGTTTATGCTCTCATTTCGGCATCTGCTGCTACATACAGACCATTAGTGCTGATAAAGCCTCCATGCGCAAATACGTGTCAGATTGCCACTTCAAACAGGTCTAACTGCTCTGAGATGTAATAAGTGACTATTGGCATGTTGGTCCTAGCTCTTCAGCTGGTTAGCCAGGGGTGACACTTTCCTACCAGCTTTCAGTCAAGTGCCTTGGAGTGCTTTGCAAACAGAGATTACTTGTGCCTCACAGCACCTTCTGAGGCACATCAGATTACCTGTTGCCAAATAAGCAATGACACAAAAAGGAAGAAAAAAAACAGCTGGTGCTATTAGCTGCCCAAACTAGAATAGAGGAAGTCTGTTTTTTACCGCTGTGCTGAATTTGTTTGCGTTAGGGCTGCTCACCACATCTACAGTATCCCCCAACAGAGGCACCACAAATGAGCAGCTGTTTCTGCAAGAGCTAGGGGTTTCACCTCATTCTACCTAAAGTCAATCACCTGCTGAAAAAAAGAGCCCAAAGCCCTTGCTCACCTCCCAGCCCCCACCGAGCTTCTGGACTGTGCCTGGATGTGATGTACTTGTAGCTCCATGTGGGTGCTGAGACATCTGTTATAATCTATATGTGTAGCAATGTCTAGGGCAATTTCCAGCAAACAAGAAAAAGGAAAAAACATATCTCTCTTAAGCTTTTAGGATGAGTGTCAGAAGATAATAAGATATCTATAACTTGCTTACATTCTTTTATAGGGAATTTTTTGTTAAGCTTTCAGATGAGAGCAATGGATAAGGAAAGGCTCAGATGAGAAAGGTAATGGGCTGAAATCTTGTCTGGAAACTGTTATAAACAATGAGGTGAGTGAACACAAGGTTATTTCCATAGTTACATGGACAGTTATATGTAAACCAAAGCTGTACAACATTTATCTCATGATATTTACAGCAGCATCTGACGTTTCCATCTTTCTGGAATCCGGGAGGGTCATTTTCTTTTGATGCCATTTGATGCCTGGATTAGTGTCTGGGAGAGTCTTGTTTAGAGCAGGTTTTGTGGGCCTGAAGGGAGCAGGACAACTTGCTCCTCTAGGGAGGGCAGCCTCACCTGCGGTCATGCCAGAGGCTCCTGTCCCTTCAGCATCCTCCTTTCCATACCTCAGGAGGTCATCCCCTTCCTCCTGCACCTATGCACACATTTCAAGAAGGGTTCAGCAAATGTAACTTAAGCAACATTCTCTCCTAAGAAAGGTTTGGACCAGTTTTACCTCATACAGCACCCTGGAGGCTTACAGCTTGCAACTGCAGTGCCTGGAGATGTCTCATCGTACCCTGGATTGTGGAGAGGTGTATTGCATAAGCACAAGCCAAATTTTTGCAGCCCTATCTCCTTTGTAGTGAACATAAGAAAAATCTAGCCCAGAGGCAGCCACCAGTTGAAGTTGATTGCTACTAACTCTGACTTCAAAGGTGGTAATTTTGGAAGAATGACATAAGGCTTTGCAGTACAATATTCAGATGAAGATTTGGTAAAGCATCATTCTTCTCACTGTTGCAAGCTATCCATCTCTCAGATGGCAAGAGATTTACCTACTAAAAAAGAGATAAGCTGCAGAATTTTTTAATCTGTCTGCTTATTCTGCTTTTTCTTTTTTTTTGGGGGGGAGGGAGGTGGTGGAACCCAACAAAACATGACAGAAGATAACATAATATTTCTAAATGGCTTTGGGTTGGCCTCTGTTCAGTCCCTCAGTCCTTCATACAAGTAGGTAACAGTTCCTGTGAACATGGGAAAAGGCTCTGCTTGGTCTGAATACCACAATCACAAATGGATTGTGGCATTCACAGCAAGTTTAGCTGCTCAGACCTGAGGAATGCACATGCTTTATAACAATTCAGTCACCCATGTGCAGAAAGAAAGCAACATTCACTACCCATATGGCTGATTGCACAGCGCAGCAACAGCAAAGGGCAAATCTAAAAAGAAATAATGCTGATATATATATATATATATATATATACTGTTGATATGATACTATCAGCATAGCAATGTTTATAAAGTTAGTTAGCTTACAAACAGAGTTAAGGACAAAAGGTTTGGACTAATTGCTGCTGCAATTAGCTGCGTCACACAAATGAAACGTTAATCATAAAGGTAAAGCACTGCAGGAGTCAGTGAAGGGGTTCTGGGAGGAAAAAAGAAGCCTTGCCTTTCAATTTGTTGTGGTGTAACCCCAGTTGGCAACTAAGCTCCACACAGCCACTCACTCTCTTCCCCATGATAGGACAGGGGAGAGAATCGGAAGGTTACAAGTGAGAAAACTCATGAGCTGACATAAAGACAGTTCAATAGGTAAAACAAAAGCTCTGCATGCAAGCAAAGCATAATAAGGAGTTCATTCACCGCTTTGTATCGACAGGCAGGTGTTCAGCCATCTCCAGGAAAGCAGGGCTCCATAGCATGTAACAGTTACTCGGGAAAACAAACACCTTCGCTCTGAGCATCCCCTCCCTTTCCTCTTCATCCCCCAGCTTAATATGCCAAGCATGATGTTGTATGGTGTGGAATATCCCTTTGGTCAGCTGGGGTCAGCTGTCCCAGCTGTGTCCCCCCCAACTCCTTGTGCACCCCCAGTCTACTCACTGGTGGGGTAAGAGACAACCCCAGCTTTCAATTTGAAGAGGCAGTTTCTAGCCCCAGAGTCACTCCCTCCCTCTGTAAGGAAAACAAAACTAACAATATGCCCAGATAAATCTTATTGAGAGTCAAATCAAGAGAGACAACAGAAAACAGCCTTAACAAAATTGCACTATTTCAAGAACAGCTGACCACTTAATGAATTAAAACACCAGGAGCTGATCATACTACAATGAAGATTAAAAATAAAAAGTCCTGCTGGGTTGCTACACCCCAACGCACAGCACCTTCCCTGTTTATGTACCAGTTGTTCCACGACTCTACCAAAAACACTCCCCAACCTTATTTTTCTTAAAAACAAAACCTCCTTTCATACCAAGCCTGTGTGTTCTCTGGGATGACTCAGCAGTCTGCAGTTCTGCAAGGCTATTGCTTAAATCTGGGTGCCATGAGAAGAAATTGCTTTAAAAACGTAAAATTCCCATTAAAAAGTGGTTAGAAAAAAAAGGCAAGGGTATAAAAGTTTGACTCATAAGTGCTTCAACTTATTAGTCTGTGCTATAGTTAGAAGGGAAGACAGGAGGTTTTAGAGAGGTGAGCTCTTAAAAATAGCCAGGAGAGTAGGCTTGAACATTGTCTGCCAGCATAGCTCTGCAGAGAGTTTGCAGCATGACTGTTGCCCCTTATTCCCCATCTCTGGATGTTCCTTTGACAATTTAACAGATTCATTTTCTTTCTTCTAAAGAAAGCATTTCCAAGGTGTTTCTAAGTTAGGTGCACAAATAAAGAAGGAGGCAAACAAAAACTCATAGAAAGGATCACTGTTGGCTCTGTGTGCAGTCAGCTCGTGGGGTGCTGCTTCTTGATACTATGATGATTAAACAAGGTCAGGATGCAAGAGGAGGTTGAAAAGAACTTGACATGCTTGATTGATATCTACCGTTACACTATACCAGATAAAGGGTTATGAGAAATTTATGTTCTTATTCATAAGTATGAGTAATTTTCTAACTGCCTCAGATTAGTAAGAAGCTTTCTCAATTGACATGTGTCTTCAAAGTCACCTTTTTTATATTTTTGAAATGTTTGGAAATGACTGCCTTCATAGAATGCCCTCAGGAAAATCAGTTTTAAAACTAGAATCTGTGGCTCTACTTCTGGATATATGCATACGTACATAGGTGTATCAACAACTAAAAAAAGAGAGCACAGGAAGGCTGTTTCGTTTGCTTATTCACAGAAAAGAGTCAATACCTTCAACTGACTCCTTTTATTGGTTTGCATACTGAAAAAAATTGGAAGTTGCAAAGGCTCTAACCCAATCTGGTCTTCCTTTAGTGTTCCCAAGTGGGCCAGAATTTTAGAAAAACAAATGGAAAGATGAATCATTTGTGAAAAGGTCCCCCAGGAATAAGGGTAGAGCAGGAAGAGCAAATGGAGACGTACAGAGACAGCTGGCAGGATAGTGGGTTCGTATTCTGCCTGTCAGATGATCTGCGCTGAGCTCAAGGGTTTTAAAGTACCTTTTATTCCTTGCCAGGCATCTAAGGCCTGCACGGCACCAATTCATAAACATGTTTTTCCCCTGATACCAACTTCTCCCACGGTGTCAATCCATAAGCGTGCCAACCTCGGGCTGTTGAGGAACTTCAGAAAGAGCGTTATGTGTGAAAGGCAAAGATGAAACAAAAAGCGAGTATTACACCCACATAGCAAGTTTACATCAACTTTTAATTTCCTTTTGATTAGTGTAGTCATAGTTTGGAAGTATTCAACACAAAAGTAGAGCAAACTAATTGATAGCAATTCCCTGCACATCTTGGGAATTTTGAATGCACATCTTGAATTTTAATGCTGACACCAGAAATACTCTGGGTTTTCAGTGAGTGCTGCTCTCTTTTATTAAATTACCTGGAGGAAAAAAAAGAAGAGTTTTCAGGTATTAGGGCTTCTCAAAAAATGCTGGGTTATATTAATGTAACTCTCTCTTTGGGGTTTATGTGCTCTATATAATTAGCAGACAGTTACCTGACACACAGGCAGCATAGAAAATAAGTGAAACAATTCCTAAAATCAAATATCAATTTACAGTGGATCATAAGAAAATATTCACTTCCACCTCTTCGTATTCATTGCAGATGACCGGTAGCTGATCTTACCAGGAGCATTTACACTCTGACTTACTCTCTTTGCCCAAGGGGTCTATGAATAACAAAAGCATGTAAGAAATAATAACTGAGCAATACCAGGTTCCTCTGCTTTATGCAGCTCTAGTCGTGTGTGAGTGACAGTGTTTTTAGAAGGAACAGCCATTCCCAAAATGTTTGTATGAAAAACAGAATCAAAGTGTAATTTGTGTTGAAAGGAGTTCCTCTAGTCTAGCCTCCTGCCTAGCCCAGGGTGACTTTCACAGTTAACGCAGGATGCTCATGACCACGTGTTGCGTCCCGCCTCAGAAGCGGGAGGAGAGTGAATAAAGTTCTGTAAATCCCCTTGAGCTAAACTGAGTCAGCACCAAACGATCAATTAAAGGTCTTAATGTGAACAATTTGGATTGGGAAAACAAAAACGGTAGGTAGTGTGGGTTCTTAGCGGGTGCCTTTTGAAAGAAAAGGTGACAGGAAAAAGATAAGGAAAAACATCACCACTCTTGGATCCCGCGATGACAACAGGGCAATCCTCCAGTGAGAGCGTGCACGTGGCTACCTGAGCCAGTGCCTTTTATACAGCCCAGGCTCTCGAGGCTGCTGCGCGGGCGCCATCGTGTGTGTGTGGGTAGTCTTGAACCTCTTCCTCACATTAGAACTGCGCATCTTCGAGTTCTGAGACAGGCAGGCGCCCCCCTTCCCCACCCCTTCTTTTCTTCTTTTTGCAGAGCAGAACTTGCAGCTTTTGTTATGTAGGACCTGTCCTACCACAATGTTTGAGACATTAACTCTTTCAGTCTCTCACACTACCCCGTGGCTCAAACATTGTCTGCGATGATCTTCGTCCTGGGTGGTGATTTTAGAAAAGACAGAAAGAAGGAAGAAAAAGTAACAGAAAAAAAAAAAAAGAACCCACAGCTTATTACAACAATATTCAAACTTTATGTATGGTGAGACAATCTCCCTCAGTAAGGTTCAGCATCCCACATACACTTTACTCTTGTGAGAAACGCGCTCACAAAATGCAAATTTAGAGACGGATCAATTCTGTGGAGCAAAGGTTTATTTGCAGCATGCTGGGTGCATTCAGGAAGTGGGATGCCTGAAAAGCACACCTGCTAATAGGTTGAGGTTCATTTATAGTAACATACATTACCATAGCCACACATTTTTACAAAGTTATTTACATATTCAACAATTTTCCGGGGAAATCTTTAGCATAAGTCTCCGCTCATTGTCGCATGCGCACTAAAATTCTGGGGTGGTCATTGAGGGTTGCGAAGATGAAGGCTCATTGTCTTCACCTTTATTGTCTCTGTGTAACTAGTCGTAATTTAAGTCGGTTTCTTGCAGCTGTGTTAGCTCAATAGTTCCTTATCAAGGATGTTCTGCTTATCTTAGCTTTGAGGCACCCTCCTTTCTGTCTTTAAGATTTACCTCTGTCTGTGAATGTAGAAATCTTCCAGGCCTTGATGGATTTACAACCTTCACAAATACTCCAGAAGTTACCAACTCCATCTGAATCCCACCCCCCCCCCTTTCTTTTTCTTTTCTATGTGAATTCTTTCGCTTTCCACTGTACCCCATTACCAATTAGGGTTTTACTGATTTTTTGGTAAGATTTTTCTCATCCTGTTATGTTCCAAAGCACCACATCTTATAAAACTTATTTCAAGACCTTAGCCAAGTTTCTATCCCCTAATACTTTAACAAATTACTTCCCACACACAATTTCTCACACTCTTGTATCTAACAAAGTCACTTTAACAGATAATTGGTTCAGTTATTTGGGACATGTACTTGCCAGGTTAAATTTTCCAAGAGAAACTGATGTATCCCCAACAAGTACAAGAATACACCATGTATCAATGGAATTTCCTGCAGCTGTGGTACAATTCAAGATTGTTGTAATTTGTTTCAAGAGGTGGAGGCCAATAGGGGATTTGAGTTTGGCTACACCACTTTACCCAATTTTCACCCAGTCTCTAGGACAAGGAGAACATATTTGGTTCCAGAAACTGGTTCAGTTTGTTGGAGTGGGGGAAATTTAGTAAAAAGTATCTTATTCACTCTCCAGGCTTCATCAAGAGTGAAAACATTGTTATACTGAATTTCAAATGGAGCTCTCACTCTGCCCCATATCATAATTAACTTGTTTTCTAAAAATTTGGAGAAATTAAGATTAATAATAGAAAAGACTATACCTCCTCCTGAAGACTTGGAATTTAAACAAAACCCCCTTGGTTAGTATGGTTCCAAATGTGCACATTTTGGATTTCTCTCCTCCAGTCTCACCAGAAGTGGATAAGCTTTCAGTTCAACATTTTGCAATACTACAAACAACTTAAGGAAAACAATGCACACAATTATTAACACAGTCAAGGTTAACATAGGTCCCACGTAGTTTTCTTTTTCCTACTCTTAAATATAAATGAAACATAAAAAGTCAGAGCGACGGGACAGTCCACCTGGTCTGGACTAGGCAGGTTGGGCGACCTGAGCCCCAGACCGCAGCTTCTCTGTTTTGGCGTTTTGCAAAGACGCGAAAGGGTTGAGGTGTTGGTTTTGCTTTCTGCCTTGGTGTGGGGTGGGGGGGCACCCCGCAGCCCCAGCCAGGTCGGCGACACGCTCGAGGTGTCCTCAATGCCGATGCCCTCCGCCACGGCCAGTTCTGCCCCACACCACCAGCTCGTCCCGCCCGGTCGGAGAAGGGTCCCGGATTCCAGGGAGAGCCCCGTCGGGGCCGAGGCCCGCACACAGCTCGCCGGACCTCCCTTTCCCACGAGCGCCACCGTCCGGGTCTGCCCACCTCATTTCGCGTTCGGGGAGGGTACCCGCCGCTGTGCAGCGCTTCTGCCCAGGGCAGTATGCATGGGGTCCGGAGGTTTTGCTGATGGTGTTCTGCGGCTCTCAGGATCTGTTCCCAGAGTGGCTCTATGTGCATTTTTAAAGTATCAAGTATTCCTCAAATGACACGTGTAAGGTGGCTGGGATCCACCGGCCCTTCCAGAGGATCAGGATCACACATGTAACTGGAGTGAGAGAGAGAGTCAGAGCATTTGATAACCATAAATTCAATTTTTCTTGTAACCTGCTCTTCTCTCTTTCAGAATCTAATTCAGCTCTCAAGAACGTATTTTCAACTTTCAATTGTTCAGTTATCTTTTGTTCTGCCTCTGAAGCAGCTTTAGCAACTTTAATTTCAGTTTCTGATGTCACTTCAGTGAGATCAGCTGCACCCATTGTCTTTGTCATCTCAGATTTCAGTGTCTCCTCCTGTGCACAAGTTGCTCCAAAACCACAGGATACTATTATCTTCACTGCTCGCCACCTCAGTTTTAATTAAGTGTTGACGACCACTCCTTAATTTTAACTGGATATTCCAACTCACCCTCCAAGGAGTCCAAGTCAGTGTTTTCACATTGATTCATCAATGCAGCACACAGTGCTCTCTCTTTCTCATCAGAATTTACAATTGCCTTTTCTACGCTGTTATGGTTTAAGGGTTACCAGCCTGAAAGGGAAGAACAGGTGGTGACTGTAGGACCCTGGAGGGTCAGAGATCAGTACTGTTCCCTCCCCTTTCCGGCCACAGTCTATAAAAAACGGGGGTTTTCGCGGGCTTTTCCTGGCTTTCCTGGGCTGCTTCCTGTTGCATCTCGGGACGGCTGGGCCTAGCTTCACGTGCATCCACCACCATCTGCTCCCCGGCACCACTGCGGTCCCTGGTGACAAGTCACAGCAGTCGCAGCGGCCATGAGGCACTGTTTGGACATTTCCACTCGGAACTACTGGGATCGGGTTTTATATATAGTTAAATATCCTTTGTCCCTTATGAATTCCTTTTTCCTTTCCCCTGTTGTTTTCATTAAACTTGTTACAGTCTTAACTTCCAACCTTGTGCGAAGCTTTTTTTTTTTTAATTCTCTCTCTATTCCCTTTTCTTAATCCTCCCCCTGGGAGGGGTAGGGGCAATAGAGAGAAAATCCTGCTCTCTCTCTCTCTGACCCTTAAACAGAGACATATGCCAATTTCAGAATTAGTTTAATCTGATTGTTCCGTTATTATCGCCTCCTGCTCCAAAGCCTTCGACAAAGCAATGTATAAAACTTTAGCTACATCTTTGAGGGATACTTCCCCTTCTGCTTGTGTGGTCATGTATTTTTCCCGTTGTACTGCCACCAAGGCACCTCCTAAAACACCACAGACCAATGTTTTTCTAGGTTCAGGTTTTCCAATTATTCTGGGCCAAGGCCATGCTAAGGAGAGAACGTTGGGCATTATATCCCTCTAATAACTCCAGCAGAGAAGCACAATCTACAGTCAGGCCTCCCAGGGAGGCTGTAATAATCCTACAAGCACAGGGAACAGTTCCTTGTTAATCCTCTGAGGACTGTACTCAGAGAAAAGTTTCCCCTTGTGTGTGGCTTCTCTCAGAGAGAGGCTGCAGTACCAGCCTGGTCCCAGCGATTGCTAGCGCCAACAAGAGGATCCTGTCTGTGACGTCAATTAATGTCGTGTCCTGCCTCAGAAGTGGGAGGGGAGACCATGTCCAGTCAAATTCTGAATGGCTCCAAGGGTGGAAATTTCACAGCCTCTCTGGATACCTCCAAGAGCCTGACTCTGCATTCTCACCCATGAAGTAGTGGAGGATACAGACAGATCTGCCCAGAGGTGTCTACAGGCTGAACAAACCCAGCTCCTTCAGCCTCTCATCTGTATGAGTACACTCCAGACCCCTAGCCATCTTGGTGTCCCTCCACTTATCTCTACCCAGCTGGCCAATGGCTTGTCAATCCATTAAGGTAGAGCAGGAGGAGTGCAGGATCATTCAAAGCAGGTGTTTGAAGCTTGTAGTCAGGAGAATATTAATCTTCTTGCAAATGTTTCAAGTGCCCTCATTTGAGATGTTACAGGTGCTGTACTCAGCTGGCTGCATTCAGACAGACCTGCTAAACTTGTGTGGTCACACCAGGGCATTCACAGGTTCTAATCTGATTTTAATTTGTGCCTCGCTAAGCATATTGCATGATAAAATTGTGGTTAGAGGTGTAGCATTCATGGTCCAATCTAAACTTGGGGTGGGACCTACAATTGAGTTTTAGGTAAAAGATAGTTTAGGTACTTATTATCTCACAAACTTCCTCTGCATTGATTGTGTAACCTGATAGACAGGATAATATAAGAAATATTCTTATACTCTTATACATGGATATTGGCTAACTTTAGCTAGGAAGAAGCTGCATAAGGATAATAGAATTTTAGTCTGAGGCCCACTTTGCTGGCTCTGCCTTGCGAGATGGAGGCATAAATAAGAAGTTAATGAATCAGCCTACTCAGACCAACTTGAGGAGTCAGGCTTTGTGAAACCAGGTGCACAGGAGCCTGAAAGACTACATAGCTTAAGTGACTATTCCTCAGACCACTGGAAGACCATTTCACATGCTAATCGAGCGTGCACAATTACTATGCAGATATTTTAATTAGTTACGGGAAATGTAGCATATATGTAAACTTTTTACTGAAAATGTAATACATACGTAAACTTTTTATGTCATGAATATGTATGTGTAAGGAACATATAAGCTACTGGCAACCGCTAATACTTTGAGCATACAATTTATTAAATGATACTTGTGTTCTCCCAGCACTGAATTAAACAATGTCTTGCTTTCCAACTCCTACAAACTGGTCTTAGAAAGTTATTGAGCCAATATTTCGGTAACAATTGAGTTTCAAAACCCCCAAAACAACACACTCTAATGATTCTCTTTGATCTATATGCATTGCACTTTTATTCATAATGAATAATTTCCCCCTTATTATCTTAATTTGCTGGAAACCGTTGCTCATTCTTGGGCCTGGGTCTCTCCCAGCTTCAGCTCTAAATAATTCTAACTCTGTTTCTTTGAAGCACAAGAGAGGAGTGTATTTGGGTGCAAGGGAGAGATTCGGAGCTGATGAACTTGCAACCATGGTCATCTGGGAGCTAAGGGCTCTCAGAGGTTTGTCAAGGTGGTGTGCTCTGGGATTTGATACATTCACTGGTATCGAATGCTTCACTTCGCTCAAAAGGGGCTGCCAAATGATTCATGTGGGACTTTCTTGGCTGGTCTGCTGATTTTTGGAAAGTTTTGCAACACTTCATAGCAATTCAGCAAGCTGTGAAACTATGAAGGTTCTAGATCCTTAAAAACCCTTGTTGTATTTATTCCTGAATGAGATGTTCAGGTTTGCCTGCCTGATTACTGTGGTGAAAAAGGGATTAAAGAAATCTTGGGAAACATTGTATTGCTTATCACTTACTAAATGTGCTGATAATTGTGTGGACTGAGTGGAGCAAGAAGTCTTGAGTTGCTGATAAGAACCAGAGAGTGGTCTCAAGAACCGGCTAAACCCGACCCCCTGGATTGGGCAAGAACCGGAGAACAACTGATTCTGCGCAAGAGCAAAAGGTTACTAGAGGTCACGAAGAGGAGCCCTCCAGGAGTACCACCAGAAGGCACTGTGCAAGCGCAGTTAGGAGGAGCTTATGGAAATTACTTCCTTGAACTAATTTTAATACGAAGCGGGGATAGGTCATGCATATGTATAGGCGTATTGGGAAATCTTATGTATATGTAACACTTTACCGCATATAACCTCAGTGAGCTGCGGCATCCGGCGTGCATGATCTGGAGAAATTACTCCCGTGCTGCCCACGCATGAATAAACATACCTACTTTACAATCTTACGGATTGTGGGGTCTGCTTTGTATCCGCACATCAGTTTTAGCAAAATAAACCATGCCATTAATAAACTGTGCTATAAACTGGTCTGAAATGTAGAGTCAGTCCTTTTAGTTTTCAGTAGAAAAAGGTTTAGGATTAGCCTAGCAAATTAAACGTAATATACTTTTTAGCTATTATAGCCATGCGGAGGGCAGTAGTCAGAAAAAGAAAGGTGATAATGTATGTTTTCACAAAGAATGAATGAAAACTTTCAAGAATTCAAACTGAAATTATGTATGCCAGCCTCAAAATTGGTACTGCCGAGTTTTGCTGTTTCATCATATTCATAGGTAGGACACAGGAATCTCAAATGTTTCTCAGGAACATTTTTCCTCTGAAATACATTCACTTTTCCCCTTTTCCAGCTGCTGCATCTTGATGCCAGGGAGAAAAAAAAATAAGAGTGCTGTCTTTTTTTCTTGAAACCTTCTGGTTTCAAAATTTGTTCATGTGTGAGCATGCATGTGTATCACTGACATCTACTGACCAAGTTAAAAACCACAGCCTTATCAGATGGGAACTCTGTTCATCTGTGTACTTTAATGGTAAAAGCAACAGTTGACAGCAAAATTTGAAGCTTCCCCTTGTTCGGTGGCCCTGAATCCAGATCCATAGTGTGGTAGTAGGGCATTTCTCTCAAGAAAGCCAAGCAGAAGCTCCACTGTCAGCATCACCCAGGCTTTGCTAACTTGTTTACCGTGTTCATCCAAGTACATCTGTACTTTATTTTCCAGATCTTTAAGGCTACAGGTCCCTGTAGATGAGCTGCGCTCACTACAGGGGTGCAAGTTCATGCCAGGCTGGATCCCTGCAGAGCTGTGCAGGACAAGCATGACCTGTGAGGAAATACAGTCTCAAGGCTGCACTGGCAAAACTTGCATAAGCAAAACTTGCATGGGCTGATACCAGCAGGCTAAACATCTGATCCAGTTTTAGCCAGATACATGTCTCTCCTTCTTGTGTGTTGGTTGTGGAGGAAGATGACTATGCAGGTAGCAAAGCTTTCTCCCAGGTTCCCTGGTTAAAGACCCGTAAAAGTCAATAATATCACAATATCCACCATGAAAGCCCATTAACCCTTCTCTGATTGAAGAATATACCAAACATTTCAGAAGAAGAGTAAACCAGTAGGCCTGTAACATACTCTGTTAATGAGTGTCACCTGTTCCAAAGCACAAATGTTTAAGGTTTTCTTTTAAAGCCTCTCTGGAAGTTGTGAAAGTGCCTACAGGCATCTAATACCTGGTATTAGATGCCTGTAGGAACAATATTTTTTAAAAATAATTTTAAGTGTACTGCCTATCACTTCATTGTATTACAAGAAATAATAAAAACAAGTACCCAACCAACCTTTTCTATACCATCTATTATTTTGAATAACTTGAATTCTCTGATTCCTCTTTCTGTTAGGAGTCTGCCAGACCTCTCTCTACTTGTAATGCCTGCTATTCATTTACTACTTCTATTTCCTTCAAGGCAAGTCCTGGAGCCGTGAAATACAAATAAATAAGTAAAATCTAGTCCTTGTTAAAAACAATGGGCAGCTATGTCAGGCACTTTCCAAAGCACAAAGACTGCAAGTTGTAAAGACTCATCCCTTGGTATGCAGCGCAGAGGAGCTATGTCCTCTTTGCTGTGGGGTTTTTTTTTTCAGTTGCAGAGGTGCAGAGCTGCTCTGCAGCTTGTGCTGGTGCTTCAGGCAGAAGCATGGCATCAGGCAACCTGAAAGGAGTACACATAAGGAAAAAAAAAGAGGCCTTGGGCCCTGAGCTTCTTGGAATTGAGTAAGGGAGAAGTTCCCCTGTATAAAATAGAGAGACTATATGCCCATATAACTGTTTTGAAATGAACAAGTTTATGTCTAAGAATGAAAACTTCATGCTGCACTGTAAAACTACCCCAGCAAAAAATCAAGTAGCTCCCATGATACATTGTCTTTGACTCCTTTTAATATTTAGAAATAAGACCATGGAAGGATGAGGAAGAGCTTTGTGCCATTATGAGGCATCATATTTTCAAAACTATTTCCAGACTCAATCTGTATAAGTAATACAATTTAGTTTGCAATTTATGACTGCTATTACACAGTGCTTTGAGGATGGGTTTGTGATTTTCTTGCAGGAGATAGAGAAAGGATTGAAAATTTTGAACATGGTTTCCAGAAAGGAGGAAGGAAAGCACCATACGTCGGGAAAATGGCTCCAGGCAGGGATGAGAAATGCTCTTGTCAGTGAAGTCCAGATTGATGGAGCCATGCTTCTGTGGATATCACAGAGCAATATTAAACTCCAGACCTGTTTTTCTCATTTGATTTGCACAATAAAGTTATGGTTTGCATCCTCCTTGTCATTCTACCAGAGGGAAAAGGAGAGTTTCTTACGCAGTAATGAGTAATTCCAACTCCTGGCCAACCTGAGTTGCACAGAAAATCTTCTCCCACTCCCTCCCCCAATTTGAAAGGATTTCAGCCCCACCTGTGCTCACCACGATGAATTTGCTTCCTTGAAGGGTGGCTGTTTGGGGTCCGAGGATGTCCAGGGCTTTCTTCCCTTAATTTAGATCATAGTAGCTAGGAATAGCTGCTTGTTAACAAAGCTGACCTCTGCTGGCAAAAAACCTCACATAAACCTACAGATTTTTAACTACAGGTTAGAAGCCTAAGCTTTTATCTTACACGGAGGTGGTAGAAAACCAGCAGGGTAGCGAGCAGAGGGTTGGGCAGAAATTTCTACTCCAATCTCTAAAAAGCAGTCTTGATAATTTATTTGCAGAAGGCTAACCACCCACTATGATGTAAAATCCAACAAGCAGTTCTCTATACAGTAATTCCCTTATCAAACCTTTTTTTTGCTTGTCCTTATGGTAATAGTGATGGATTATAATTATGTCACTTACAATAAAATATGACTGTGGATGTAATTACTGGAGATAAATAATTATAAGAGCTCTTGGTCTATACCCTCATCATAATCGGAAGTGGGTACTGATTTATTGACTTATCTCCTGCCCAAAAGCTTGACTGTGAGACATTTTGAGATTAAGAAATAAAGAAGTGCTGATCTCAGCCATGATTCTATCAGTATCTGATATGATGCAGCAGAACAGCATGTGAATGAACCAGGTTTCAATGAAACAAATGTCTGTCCCTTGCCCACACAGTCATCTCATGCTCTGCGCCAATGCTCATCCCCTGTTCTGCATGCCCCATCTTGCTGGCCATAGGGCCCTGGTCCTGGTCAGTGTGAACCTGACTTCAGGTCTCTATCCCTGAGATTTTATTTACTTGTCTGTATGGATATATAGATTATATTTAAATTATATAATTACACTGTTTCATTTATTATAAAATTTTATTAATTTAATATTTACTACTATAAAGAAATTGGGGCATGAGCAGGTTTGTGAAACAGGAGAGATGAGAGTGCTTTCCCTGGGATTTCCTGGTACTGAGTTTCCAGTCAGAAGAAGGAGATCCTCTGTTTCAGGCTATGCTGGGAGAGGGCATGGTGCAGGGGCAGCACACCCTTCAGGTCCCTTTGCTTCAGGAGCTGCTGTAGCAGACACAGTCAGAGGCTGCTGGAAGGCACAGTCAGAGCAGGTCAGAAGGACAGGATATCACAGGGAGTAGCACAGCATCCCATGCCCACTTTTTCAGGTCTCTGAAGAAGCCAAGCCCATAGGGAGAGGTCAGAGTGAATAGACTGTCTAAACCAGAGACAGGTGGACTGTCTGTTTCACCTCTGGTCTGGGTAATGAATGGGACCAGATTTTACTAATGTGTGACAATAGTCACATATGATATCAAATGCCATTCTTTGGAGTCTTTAACACCAGATCACTTCACTTACGACCACGAACCATGCTTGTTTAATGGACTTAATTATTTGTTGTACCTTATTCTCAAAATTCCCAGCAATTTGGGGAACATTTTTCAGGATTTACCTGCCCATATGCCTTGCCCTGTGTTTGAAGCTATGGAAGCTTGTTCTCCTACACAATATAGACTTAACACATGGAAAACTGAAAAATAAACAGTTCCTTCAAAGCTCTTATTTGGCTGCATACTGCATGCTCTTTAATTCTAACCCTTTTTATTTTCTGGAGTTCCACTGCATCCCAGCCTAGTGGACAGGCTGAGCCTGTGCTTGCTTTCCTAGAAGTTACTGGGAGTGCTGGAAGGATACTGATACTAAATAAGGTCACAGAATCACAGAATCACAGAATC
>NW_010201315.1:0-3544 GCF_000695765.1 Mesitornis unicolor
CAGATCTTGTTCCTCTTCAGTTTAGGATTTTTTTTTTAATTAAAAACATACATTCAACATCACTATCTGCAATAGTTCTTTTTGAGTTTCATCACTAGATCATTATTGTAGCTGAATGCCCTTCAGCTTTATGCAACATGACTAACAATCCATCACCTGAGATTAATTTTCTCTCTTATCCTGTCCTGAAGGAGGGTAATTGTGTTTGTAGTAGTGTTATGTTTGCAAGGTTTCCTCCCTCACAGTCTCTATTAGTACACACGTTTTTCTGCATGTTCATATTACAAGAGCTGTGTCGTTTATGTGCATTTTGCTACTGGAGCAGAATGTGGAAGGTCATGTGGTCGCTCTGCTGCTATTTATAGAAGATGTTGAGAGAAACAGTTTACCCATTGGTATAATCTTTCATCCCTGAATTAAAGGAAGCCATTTCCCAGTGAAATGTCCCCCGACTTCATGCTACAGTCATCTGTATTCCCAAGAAAGAATAACTAATTTAAAAAATATGGAAGGAGAACTGTAATTGCCTCTTAAAAACAACTGAGGGAAAAGAAAGAAACCCAGGAATATGTTTCTTTCCCCAGGGACAGCCCAGAAGTCAATCTACTTCAGTGTACTCTCTGAAAAACATAGAAATGTAGCTGTGCTGGGGAACCTCAAAGGAGCCTCTCCAGCTTGGACACTGTGAAGATAAATAATTGAAGGAAGTCAGCACCCAAATTCTTCTACACTGGCCATTAAACTGTGGACACTTAAGAGCTGAGTCCAAGTCAGAACAGCTCAGAAATGAACAATCCCCATAAATTCCTTACAGCCTCAAAAGAAGAAATTTCAAAAAAGTTATAATATACAAAAAAATTTTTCTTTCCACGTTATTCTCACGAACACAACAGCAAGAAGATACTCAAAGCTACCCTGTGATGGTGTGTTTACAGCTACTTATGTGAAATGTCTTAACCTGTGGAACTCATTTCCATAGGTTTTGCTGCCAACTAGGTCACAGATGGATTCCAAAATTAGGCAATTATATGATGATGAAAACATGCACGATAAAATAAAAAAAGGGGAAGGGAAACATAAGCTAAACTCCTTCAGAGAATAAGCCTGTCGCTGACTGGCTGGGCTTAGCAATGAAATGCCATTTGAACTACTGCTATTTATACTGCGTATGGCACCATCCTTTGAGACAGCTGTTATTTACACTGCTGTGGAAAAACATATGAATGATTGGTTCACCACTATATTTCCATATAGCTGCTGATATTTTTTATTATTTTCTGTTTGACAAAAAAAGTCTTAAATTTAATCTAGAAAGTGACTGAAGCCAATCTTCTGGTCTTGTATTATAGATTAATTGGAACTTCTTTCTTTGGATTCATGTTAAACATTTGTTAACCTGGTTGAAAGGAGGAACTGGAAGCCAATGTGATTTGGGGTAACTATGGTAATAGTTACTATCATGGAAACATGGTGGGATGATTCACACAACTGGAGTGCTGCCATAGGTGGGTATAAACTTTTCAGAAGGGATAGGCAAGAAAGGAGAGGTCGTGGGGTAGCTATGTATGTTAGGGAATGCTTTGACTGTCTAAAGCTCAACAGTAGTGACAATAGGGTTGAGTGTTTATGGATGAGAACCAAGGGCAAGGCCAACAAGGCAGATATGGTGGGAGTTTGTTATAGATCACCCAACTAGGGTAAAGAGCTAGATAAAACATTCCATAGGCAGCTGGGAGAAGTCTCGTGTTCCCTCCCCCTTGTACTCATGGAGGACTTTAACATCACAGATATCTGCTGGAAATATAACACATCAGAGAGGGAACAGTCCTGGAGGTTCCTGGAGTGTGTGGAAGATAACTTTCTGACACAGCTTGTGAGGGAAATAAAAAGGGAATATGCCCTGCTGGACCTGCTGACTGCCAACAGAGAAGGTCTTGTCGAGAAAGTGGCAGTTGGAGGCTGTCATGGGCATAGTGACAGTGAAATTATAGAGTTTTCAATCCTTGGAGAAGTAAGGAGGGGGGCTAGCAGAACTGCCACCTTGGACTTCTGGTGGGCAGACTTTGGCCTGTTTAGGGACTCCGTTGGCAGAGTCCCTTGGGAAACAGTTCTGAAAGGCAAAGGAGTCCAGGAAGGTTGGACACTCTTCAAGAAGAAAATCTTAAAAGCACAAGAGTAGCTTGTCCTCATGTTTTGGGAAATAAGCTGGGGGGGAAGAAGACTGTCCTGGCTGAACAGAGAGCTCTGGCTGGAATGCAGGGGAAAGAATTAGAGTTTATGACATTTGGAAGAAAAGACAGGCAATTCAGGAGGACTACAAGGTTGTCATGAGGCTGTGCATGGAAAAAATTAGAAGGGCCAAAGCCCAACTTAACCTGGTTATCGCTGTTAAAGACAATAAAAAATGTTTCTATGAATACATTACCAACAGAAGGAGGACTAAGGAGAATCTCCATCCTTTATTGGATGTAGGGGAAAACATAGTGGCCAGGGATGAGGAAAAGGCTGAGGTACTTAATGCCTTCTTTGCCTCAGTCTTTAGTAGGGAAACCAGTAGTACTCTGGGTATCCAGCACCCTGAGCGGGAAGACAGGGATGGAAAGCACAGTGAAGCCCCCAAAATCCATGAAGAGATGGTTAGCAACCTGCTACACCACTTAGACATACACAAGTCTATGGCACCATATGGGATCCACCCCAGGGTCCTGAGGAAGCTGGCAGAAGTGCTCGCCAAGCCACTTTCCATCATTTACCAACAGTCCTGGCTGACTGGGGAGGTCCCAGCCAACTGGAAGCTTGCAAACATAACGCCCATCTACAAGAAGGGCTGGAAGGAGGACCCGGGGAACCACAGACCTGTAAGTCTGACCTCGGTGCCAGGGAAGGTGTTATGGTTTAAGGGTTACCAGCCTGAAAAGGAAGGACAGGTGGGGGACAACCAAGAGATCAGGCTCAGTCAGCATGGATTCAGGAAGGGCAGGTACTGCTTGACTAATTTTATCTCCTTTTATGACAAGGTGACCTGCTTAGTGGATGAAGGAAAGGCTGTGGGTGTTTTCTACCTGGACTTTAGTAAAACCTTTGACACTGTTTCCCACAGCATCCTCCTGGAGAAGCTGGCTGTGCTGACTTGGATGGGCATATGGTTCAATGGGTAACAAACTGGCACGATGGTTGGGCCCAATGAGTTGTGTTGGCTGGGCTCAAAGAGCTAAATCCAGCTGGCAGCCAGTCACAAGTGGTGTTCCCCAGGGCTCAGTATGGGGCCACTTCTGTTCAATATCTTTATCAGTAACACAGACAAGGGAATTGAGTGCATCCTCAGTAAGTCTGCGGATGCCACTATGTTGGGCAGGAGTATTGATCTGCCTGAGGATAGACAGGCCCTGCAGAGGGAGCTAGACAAGCTGAAGACATGGGCTGTGGCCAATTGTATGAGGTTCAAGACCAAGTGTCAAGTCCTGCATTTGGGTCACAACAACCTCATGCAGTGCTTCAGGCTTGGGGAGGAGTGGCTGGAAAGCTGCCTGGAGGAGAAGGACCT
>NW_010201315.1:3614-9724 GCF_000695765.1 Mesitornis unicolor
CCTGCATCAGGAATAGTGTGGCCAGCAGGAGCAGGGAAATGATCCTTCCCCTGCTCTGAAACAGGCTGCTCAGAGAGGTGGTTGAGTCATCATCCCTGTAAGTCTTTAAAAAGACGAGTACATGTTATGCTTACGGACATAGTCTAGGGGCAGTCTTATTAGGGTTAGATCAATGGTTCCAGCTGAAACCATTATATGATTCTATAATATTCTATATATTCTATAATTTTGCTGGAAAGCTCATGAACTTCATGTACAATCTAGTTGCAAATTAGAAAGAGGGCAATGGATGCACAAGGTTGAAATTATTTTTTCCTCTGCATATTGGATGGATGTGAGTAGCTCTCTCTTTTTATTATGTGAAGTATTGCTGTAAATGCACTCATTTGAAAGAAGAAATGCTTTTTGGTTGGAAGGTGAGGGGTGGGAGGTTAATTACAGAGTTAGAGCCTGCAGAAAAGTATAGACTCTAACATGGCATTTGTAGAACGATGAGAAATGTCACAAGCCATGTAAAGTATGGGAATGAGGATTTGTAGATTGAGTTTATGTTTTTGAACACCTGTCTGGCTCACTTAGACTTCAAATGGTAAATGCTATCATGGCAGAAGATTCAAGAAAGAAGAATGGCAAAGGTTGGTCTACTCTGAATTTAATCAGTGACTACTTGAGCCAGGATTTTGAAACACTTGCGTTAACTGCTCTCAGGGCTCTTGTCAGTCAGGAGGTAATAAGGGGATGTAAAGCTGTCTTGTCCTCGAATGAGAAATCTCAGTATGGTAGTTCAAATCAACTTTGGGGCCATCTAAAGAGGATATGGATACTTTATGTACTGTAGCAGATGGTAATTATGATTGGCATCACTCTTGCCCTTTAAACAGCATCAAAACAATGACTGCCTTCCTTATTCCCTGCTCATTCACAGAACATCTGTTGCAATAAAATATGTTGTCGCTACACTTACAGTAGCTTTTAACATTATTGACTATATTCTATTAGTAAAATGGTATTATGACCCTTAAGGAAAGAGCTTCTAGACATAAAAACACAATTTCTACAATGATTACTCACATTTTAGATAAACCTAATCTGATGATGTGCTTTCACTCTAAGTTTTCAGTTCTCACTACATGAAGATGCATCCAAGCATGGAAATGCTGTAAATGATCTTGTGTTCCTTATTTCCTTCTTGGGTCTTCATTTTAGTGTGTGACATGTGAGTCCAAGGAGGGTACCAAATCCTAGGACTCTTACTATAAAGTAGGTTTGGGCTTAGTTTATGTTGGCATTCAACGATAAGATGAGCTCCAAAAGCTTAAAACGAATAAGAGAGACATAGGTATGGGCAAAGTAGTGTTCCACCACTGCATCCATCCCTAGTTAACCACAGCTCTTGAAGAGATGACCTGGGCATGTTTTTGCTTACTCATATAAGTTTAGTAATACACTATTATGATATTAGGAGTGAGTATAGACTGTCATTAACCATAACATAAACAGAACTACCAAAGGAGACGTCCTGCTTTCACTGTGTTAGATTCATAGATTCGGTTTTCTATTCAGGAAAGCTGCATTTCTACAAAGTACTAAATATTTGGTTTCATGGGAACAAAGTTGATAAGACACTGGTTTAGTTTTTGCCAACACTGGTATGCAGGTTGCTGCAGTGATCAAGGTCTTCAGCAGTTTTAAGATTAGCTAGGTGCAGAAGCTGAGGGGAGCAAAAGTCAGGGGTTTTCAGGGCCAAGCTGACCAACAGCATTATTCCATACCATAAATGTCGTATTTGCTATAAATAGGAAAGTTTACTCGGGACTCTGTCTTTCTCCAATAGTTGTCATCTTGGAAGGGTGCCACCCATCATTCTGCTTCAAATGCACTTCTTGTGACCACTATATAAGCTGAGATTAACTTTATGTATTTTACATTAATGTTGTTATTAATATTGGTTTATTATTATTTTTTTACTAAATATGTTTCTACTTCAATCCATGAGTCTCCTTTCCTTTTCTCAATTCTGCTTCCTGGGTAGGGAGAAGTCATCAGGTGATAGAATAACTGTCTAAACAATGACAGGAGGTTTTCTAGAAGCAGTCTGTTTGTGACATGAATGCTGATGTCACATATTCTTGTCTGTATCTTTCAGGTAATACAATGTGATATAGCTGGATATGGAGTCTATATTTTTTCTAGCAGCTAAGCTTTTATATTTTTTTCTGCATTTAATCCTTGATGTGCACTCATATCAACTTTCTTCAGATAAACTCAATTCCATGAATGAAGTATTTTGCTTAAGTCTTAATTTGTTTTTGCATTTGCGCCTCACAATGACCCCTCTCACTGCAAGAAAAGAATTTCAAGAGAAGATGGACATTTTGCCCTCCTTATTCTTGTACTGTCTTGTGAACTCAGTTGGTAAAGATATAATGAAAAGTCTGGCCAGATATAAAAAGATACACTACACCAGTGTCCTCGTGGTTACAGAAGTTTGCTAGTATGAGACTGGTTTTACCTGAAAGTAGAGACTTTGGTGACGCAGCTCCACAGTCCTTTCCTGGATGTTTAGGCTTGGTGCCAGAGTCTGGGCTGGCTTTGGTAACGGCTGCATGGGTCTCATGAAGGCCAGAGAGATCTGATGCAGGAAGGTGTGCAAAGCCCATGCAACAAAAAACCCAGGGGCACAGACTATCCAGCGAGCATGTGTGACATGGTATGAGGCAGCTGCTATCCACGCTGTTTCCTGACACTTTGTTTTTGTCTGTCATTACTTCCAAAGCTGCCCTATGTACCCTTCAGTGTACACAATGATCAGTCTCATGAGTAATTCCATATTGCCAGAAACATTGGTGTTCCTGACCAATTATGTCTTATAATTTGTTTTGATCCTTAGCCAGCCCTGTTTTGAGATGCCCTACTGTGCAGTGTTTGTAAACTCTGAGTAGGTCTATAAGTATTGATGGCTGCTCAGCTGTAAGAATTACTTGGGCTATGCCCTTTCTTGAGCTCCTGATTTTGTCCTCTGATGGATGAAAACAAGAGGAGAATTTAAAAATGAGTTCTATTTTGCCGCAGAGAACAATATGCCATGAAGGGACATTATCAGTTCCGATTTCTGTGCTAGCTGCTTGGAGTGTGATTGATCACTAGGAAATCAAGGTATTATCTCTCTACTTGCTCAAATGCAATGTCAAAGAAGTACCCAGATTGAAGCAGCCCCGCCACGGCTTCTCCTCCATCCCCCACAGCCTTGTGCATAAGTGTTTATGATTAAGGAATGTAAGTGTAAGCAGATTCAGCAACCAAACTGTGGAATAAGAAGTGCAGAGATTCTCTATGCAGAAAAAAGAACAGTAGCATTTGTAAGTGTTTTTCAGCCTTGTTTCCATAATGCAAGTGAGTTCTGTTCCCTCCCTGTTTAACCAAGTCTGGCCAAAGAGATGTCTGTAGAGCACAGTTGGTCATGGGGATGAAGAAGAACCAGTTTCTTTTTAATCTAATAATAGAAACTGCTCACAGCAACAGATAAGCAGCCATTTTCCAGAGCAGCGTCTTGCAGCTGTTCCTCCAAATATGCTGATTTCTACTTCTCTGTCAAGACCATAAGAAGAACAGGAGTTAAAATAAGGAATGCTATCTGCCCACCCCCTCACTTAAGAGTGAGCTTTGCAGGTTAAAGGAGAAGAGGAATGCAACAGCCAGATAAAAACTGGCCATCTGTCTCCTTTTAAATAGACACACCCCCAATCCTCAAGGTGCCAGAGATTTATTTAAATTTAAAATTAAATAAAATTCATGGAATCAGATATGTTGTGGACAAACTACATAGTGCATAGGCAGCCGTGTGTTTCTGAAATCTTCATAGTTTATTTAAAAATAAAGTTAGATTCTTTTCCTAAAGAAATGAATATTGTGTGATCACTCAGCATACATGTTCATAAAAGAATGCTTATATACATATATATATATACACATACCTGTGGCAAATAATGTTTTTAACTCATTGCTCAATTCTAAATAAATCAGAAAGGGCTGAGGAAGCAGAATTATTAATTCCCTAAAACATACTCTGAGAATAAAGGGTTGGAGTTGAGAAGCTCATTTAACACGAAGGAGAGATGATAAGAGTGATTTCTTGCCTTTTTTTTTTTTTTTTAAGTGCATGAAAAAGTATGCAAAAAGAAAAAGGCTTTGACTATGGATTTGGTTTTGGTATTTACACAGTTTTGCATAGTGAAGTGCTGTTTTCAAAATTAAATTAGAATGTCATTCTCAAATATACTTAAACTTTAAATAGGATTTACAGTCTAGACTCTTGCCACTGGGAAGACTTTAGTGCACTGTTTCTTTTGAATTTACGCAGTGAGGCAGATGTACTTTATGATGTGTAATTAATACTTGTTTCCAGCTGCCCAGAACTCAGAGCCAGCTGGAGAATATTACATTTTTCTCCCTCCTTGTGCACTTTAGTTTCTTTTTTTCAAGAAAGTCTGGCAGGCAAAGGATGGTGGTTGCGTTTTGGTACAGAAAAGTAATGTACCCTGGGTTTGGCTCAGGGTCAGGAATGGCACTGCTTTGAGCAATGTGTTCCTGATTCCTTCTGTAAGTGTGGCCACTGAAATATAAACTGCCAAAAGCTAGAGCTGGTTTTGCAAAAATGGAGCATGTACTCCTAAAACATTCAGACAATTTTTTAAACCTTATCTTAATTCTGAGTTAAATCTGAGCCAGAGATTTCTGCTTGACTGCAGGTATTTGGCTGCTTTTTTACTTTGGACACTATTAAAGGCAATGGATCACACATAACCTATTAATTTTCTACCCCATAAGCATCTTCTCAAAAGCTGTTCTGAAATTTCATAGCATCAATTAACTCTTTATAGTCTTTAATATTTTTATGTTTTAGTTAGAGAACCATACCACTTATATTAATTTTTTAAATCTCTATCTTTTTACAAGGTTTCATCCTTCACAAGTTACTTGCCATTTTGGATATTTTTCTTTATATGAATATTATTATTTTCATGGTTACAGTAGAACTGGTCAAGGTTCTTTTTTTTTTCTTTTTCTTTTTTTTTTTTAAGAAATAATTAATTTAATGTAAAGATTTTTTCCCTTTAAACCAGTGTACTTACTTTTGATCATCTGTGGGCAATGGTAGATATTTAATAAATTCACATTTAACAAATTTTCTCTCTGCAAATTTTGCACCAGCTTCAGGCTCCAGGAATTTTGTAGAAATTGTGAAACCAGTCAGCAGCCTCTGGGTGGGCTGAAATTTGTGTCAAACTGGCTAAGAAGGACTCAGGTGGAAGTGTGAGAACTCAGAACTTTATATTTTACCTGAAGGCACTGGCTTTTCAGCAATGTCTAGGAGGCATTGCTGGGATGTGAAAGCCTGGTGTGCTAGCCTGTAATGTGACAAAACCAGGCAGTGCCTGCTCCACGGAGTCTGAGCTAAAGGCCTTTAAGGTAAGGAGAAGAATGGCATAAGGCAAAGGACTATCCCATTCTCCTAGTTCTTGGGTGGACTCATGGACTTGAGCACTGAGAGAAAAAGGGGAGTCCCTTCTACAGACAAAAAAAGGCTTCTGCTGTTCCAGTGCAGATAAAAATGTTAAGTGAGAGAGGAGGCGTATCTTTAAATTTAGCAGAAAAACGAGTGCTCTGGGAGCTTGAGTGAGTCAGTGAAAGCAGGACTGTGCATTGGCATTTGTGAGCAAAGAGGGAGGACGAAGGCAGAACTCCTGCATGACACATTTTCTTTTCATTTCTGCCTTGCAGTCTGCAGTAGCATGGGAAGATGAATAGGCCAAGAAACCTCCCTTTGAGCCCCATAGTTTTGCAGCCATTTCTCACTGCAAGCATGGAAGCTGCCAGGAAGGATATTCTCATCTTTGTCTTTAAACAGAAAAATAGTACTACTAATAAAAACAAATGAAAAGAATTCTCTCAACTGAAAATCTAAAACTTAGACATAAAACCAGCTCAGGCAGATGGAAAACATTTAACACTGCAGTTGCAGTGAATGTGAAAGGTAGGATGAAGTGGTCTAGGTCAGTTTGGAAAACAGGTGAGGGAATGATCACAGAATCACAGAATCACAGAATATT
>NW_010201316.1:0-1150 GCF_000695765.1 Mesitornis unicolor
CCTATTTTATGGCCCAACTGCTCAATTTTAAAAATCAAACTCTCAGTTTAGTGCCCGAAGTCTGATTTTTAGGCTCAGAATTCTCACTTTCAGGGCCCAAACTCTCATTTTTATGGCCTGAACTCCCATTTTATAGCCCAAACTCCCATTTTGTGGCACAAAAGCTCATTTTTAAGACCCAAACTCTCATTTTAAGGTCTCGTGATCCCATTTTTAGGCTCCAAACTCTCATTTTCAGGGCCCAAACTCCTATTTTTAGGGCTCAAACTCAATTTTTGACAAAAAAACCACAATTTTAGGGCCCATCTCCCTATTTATCAACTCAGACACTCAGTTTTAGGACTCACACACTGATATTTAGGCTCAAACTCTCATTTTACGGCCAAAACTCTCATTTTTAGGGCTCAAACTCTGATTTTTAGGGGGAAAACTATTATTTCTAGTCTCTGAACTCTCATTTTATAGCCCAAACTTTCGTTTTAGGGACCAAACGTTCATGTGTAGCGTCCAAAATATTATTCTTTGTGTACAAACTTTCATTTGTCTGCTTTGAACTCCCGTTTTAAGAACACAAGCTCTCATTTTTAGGGACCAGAGGCTTAATTTTCTGGCCCAAACTCTCAATTTCCGGGACAACAACTATTTTTAGGGCTCAAACTCTCATTTTTTTGGCAAAAAAATCACAATTTTAGGGCCCATCTCCCCATTTATAGACTCAAACGCTCACTTTTCGGACTCACACTGATTTTTTTGGGCACACACTTCTTTGCTTCCCTGGTGTTGCGAAAACGGGGAGAATAAATTTGGTCTTGTGAGGCCGGTACCGAAACTAAGACAGACGCAAGTCGGGAAACACTTTTAGGACTCACACTGATTTTTAGGGCCCAAACTCTGATTTTTAGTTCACATGCTCTTATTTTTATGCTCTGAACTCCCATTTTAAGGGCCCAAATTCCCATTTTCAGGGAATTATTCTCCCCTCAGTCTTGCTCCGAAATGCAAACGTTAGACACCAACTTCCACAAGAAAGGGGCTACGACTGAAGGCTGTTGCTGAGTTTCACCTTCCCTTGGAAGCGCTTCCATAGCCCTACAAAGCCTTGGTCTCTACGCTTCTGTACTTCTCTAGAAAGCCAACGTTGGCTCCGCAT
>NW_010201317.1:0-1222 GCF_000695765.1 Mesitornis unicolor
TCTGGGGAACCCAGGCACCCGAGGAGCTCAGTCCTGCTGTTGACAAGGGCCTCAATGACCCTGACGAGCCACACGAGGGCCCTCCATCCTTCTCCTTCTGCCCATGAGCCCATTTCAGCCCACATTCAGGTTTTAGCTCTGCATGCTCAGCACAGCCATGGCTGTGGCCTCCTTGAGCTGGGCCTTGACCTGGACATGAACTTCTCAGCTGCATCTTGGACCTGCCTCACCCCATCTGGCTTCTCCCTGATTGCCATCATTGAACCTTATCCCAACCCATGTTCTTGCCTTGGCCTTGGAACTGCATCATCACCATGGTCTTGCCTGATGATCTGGGCTTTGGGAACTTCTTGTTTTGCTGGCCATGTGACAAAACTCAGCCCCAAGTGTCTTAGGGAGCAGTTGGCCATCACTACCCCCCAGCTATAGTGATTCCGAGAAATATTAAAATTTTTTCCTTGAAAATTGGTGGTAGAGAGGTTACACAAGGTCACCTTCTCCGCTGACTCCCGTCTCAATGAGGACACCCTGATTTTCAACCCATGCTCATCACAACTTGGCCAAACACCAGAACTTGGAACAAGACAACGGATAACAGAATTTCTGTAGCTTGAAGGAAATAATCTTTTGGTAGTGAGAAAATATGCATTTTCACCCTCAAATTGAAATTTCCTGGTCTCTTTTGGCTGACTCTTTGACTGAAACGAGTGGACGAGGGAAAAAGTCCTGGCACAGAGCACAGAAACACCAATAGCAGAAGAACCCTTGTGCTGACCAGAGGCAGATGCCTTCAATTTGACTGAATTAATTTTTGATTGAATTAATTTCTGGTTGAAAAAATGTAAAAGTCTTTACAGAATTATTACCATGTACAAACGTGTGTATTTTTGCTGCTCATTGAATTCTATGGAAAATGAAATTTCTTGGACTTCAGCAGTGGGACCTGAAATGTGACACAGTGCAAGGCACACCCCAGAATCTCTGGTGTCACAGCACAAAAAAATTGCAACTTCCTTTGGCCAAAAATATTTTTCAAGATAGTGAATTTTATCTGAAGATGTTTGGGTTTTTTTCTGGGTTTCCAACTTCCCTACAGCAATGTGAAGTAGATATAAAGAATTATAAATTATATAGAATATATACATAATTTATTGTATTAATATATATATAATTTATATAGAAATAATTTAAGTATATTATAAATAAATATAGTATCTATTCT
>NW_010201318.1:0-237 GCF_000695765.1 Mesitornis unicolor
TTTGACTTTAACTCACACCAGAAAGGGGATTAGATTGAAAGCTCTTGCTGGATTTCACCTTCCCTAAGACGTGCTAATGTAGTCAAACAAAGCTTTGGGCTGTGCCATTCTGTATTTGTCTATCTCGACCACGTTTGCCTCCAATTTTCGTGACTGCTTGTAGGAGCCATCTCTCCAATGGAAATGGTCAAGCTCTTCTCTCACACCAAAGATGCTAGGACTGAAGACTGTTCCTTG
>NW_010201318.1:1202-1461 GCF_000695765.1 Mesitornis unicolor
CTAAATCGTCCTCGTTCGCCTCCAAATTTCGTGGCTGCTGGTAGGAGCCGTCTCTCCAAGGGAAACGGTCAAGCTCTACTCCTACACCAAAGATGCTAGGACTGAAGACTGTTGCTGGCTCTTGTCTTTTCTATTAAGACAACTTGCAGCCTCAGAATTCTTTTGGCTCAGGGTTTTCTTACTTCCCTGGGAAGACAACGTTTGCTACCAGGCTTTCTCTGTATCTGGTCACAGCCTGGTTTCAGTATGGCAAATGTTT
>NW_010201319.1:0-218 GCF_000695765.1 Mesitornis unicolor
GTAGCCAAACAAAGCTTTTTGCTGTGCCATTGTGATTTTTACTATCTCAACCATATTCGCCTCAAACTTTCATGAGTGCTGGTAGGAGCCTTTTCTCAAATGGAAACGGTCAAGCTCTTCTCCCACACCAATGATGCTCAAACTGAAGACTGTTGCTGGCTCTTGTCTTTTCTATTAAGCCAATTTGTAGCTTTACAAAGCCTGTGGTTCTGGGTTTT
>NW_010201319.1:278-727 GCF_000695765.1 Mesitornis unicolor
GGCAAACGGTCGACTCCAACTCACACCAGAAAGGGTCTAGGACTGAAAGCTGTTGATGGATTTCTCCATCGATGGGAAGTGCTTCTGTAGCCAAACAAAGCCTTGGACTCTGCCATTTTGTGCTTCGCTTGCTAGTCCATGGACACCTTCAAATTTCCTGGCTGCTGGTAGGAGCTGTATCACAAATAGAAACGGTCTAGCTCTACTCTCACAGCAAAGATGCTTGGACTGAAGGCTGTTGCTGGATCTTATCTTTTCTATTAAATGCTTTTGCAGCCCCACAGAGCCTGGGGTTGTATGAATCTTTGTTTCCCTGGGAAGCCAGTGTTTGCCACCAGGCGTTTTATGACTCCAACCAGAGCCTGGTTTCAATATGCCAAACGTTCAACTCGAACTCAAACCAGAAATTTGCAAGGATTAAAAGCTGTTGCTGGATTTCTCCTTCCATG
>NW_010201320.1:0-22521 GCF_000695765.1 Mesitornis unicolor
TATCCCCCTGGAGCCTTTCCGACTGGCCCATACACAGAATGTCATTAGGCTTGAGAGATGTTTAATGGCATCTTTTTGTATTCTGTGAGCAACAGTACAAATTTTAGAAAACCCTTGAAGAACCAGTATTAGCTGAATAGATAGTCAAGTTATATGTGAAAGATGAAGCATAACTGGACACTTCAATAATTTTCAATGCTGTGTATGAAGAGTTTCTTTCCAAGTGGGTGGCTGTTATTTGTTGTATAATGTGCTGATATGGGACTGGGTAGTCCCAAAAATTTACTAAAAAATACTGTGTGTGTTTCAATCTTCAGGCAAGCATTCCATATTATAAATAACTTTCTAGGCAAAGACTTCAAAAAGTGTGCAAAGCTGCAAGTTGTTTGTCTATTCAATTTCTATAACGCTAGAACAAAACCCAGAGAACCATAATCCAGATATGTTTCAATTTCAAAACACACCATGCTTGACTTTTTTTCACCACAGGTGAAAAATGTACATTCTTAGTTTTTCATATAAATATTTTGTGTATAATAGATCTGAGAATAATGTAGAACTTCAGTTCAAGATAACAGAAGAACTGTAATGTAAGAAAATATGCTTTTACATTGCAGTGTAGTTTTATATGGATAGCATTTTGGCACTTAGATTTGGGGCTCAACTGAACTTTGTCCTGCATCAGGCTACATGTGATATTTGTATTGTTTCATACAGAAAAACTAAGGCGTAGTCTTCCAAACCTGTCCAGGACATGTAACATCCAAGCTGAGTCTGTGAAAAACAGCAGAAGTGACTCAAACTTCCAAGTGCCAAATGGAGGGATACCTCGCATTCAACCTCAAGCCTCAGCCAGTAAGTACCTTTAGTGACACTTCAATGTGTATTTCAGAATCAAGTGATGGTACGCAGCTGTCCTCCAGTTTCATGGCAAAGAGTAACACTGCATGTCACACTGGAGATGCTAATCCTTAATCACCGAGGTGAAAATCTGCTTTTTTGGTACACAAAATCTGGTACTGAGTATATTCAAAGAATTCCTGTTCTCTTAATAAGGTATCATTTGCAGTTTCCTAACAGCACATACAGAAGTACTATAGTGTAAATGTAGTAGTGCTACACATTTTAGAAACCATTTATTTTTGGTGATTTACAGAAGGTATAGTACTTGTACTGCTGAATTTTATTTGCAGACTACAAAAACTTATTAGGCTACAAAAATACTTACCTAGATGATGTTTACTGCTTTTTAGAATAGTGAAATCTGATATAATTCATGCAAGTTTAACCTTTGTTTGCAGTTTATTTTCTTCATTATTTTTTTTTAACCTGGAAATTATTGTTGCAGATTTTACTCTTTTTAAGTGTCAGTATTTCTCAGAAAAGTTTTGAATTAACTTGTGTCCCATGAAATAAATTAGCCCATTGCTGGGGTAGTGGCTGCTAATTTGTTGAAAAGTAAACTGCTGATGTGGGAACACTGCTAATCTCACAAGTCCCTTAAAAATTATGACCTTGAAGAAGCCAAAGCAAATGTAACTTAAATATTCTCTGCTTCCTTAGGTGTTAATATTGACAGTTCCTGTAGTTTAAATGTCTCATGGCTATTTCATTATAAAACAAGTTTCAGAATTAATTAACCTTGTGTGACATTTCCAAGGGAAGAACACATTATGAATATTATTGCGTAGTGCTTTGAACTATAAAAGCTCTATGATAAAAGTCATCAGTACTCTAAATATTTGACAAGAAATGTAAGACAGTACTTGTGAATGAAACAAATTCTAGAATTATATTTATTTTTTTTACCCATTGAACAGTAAAAGCATACTGGCTACCAAGTTGGCCTTTTTACCTAGTTCTTTCAAAATAGTGTGTTAATGCAACCAAATACAGACCATGCCAATGGCAACAAGATTTCTGTCTTGGTAGTGACTCAGAGCAGATGTAAGGGTTGTGTGCTCACTCCCAGGTGTGTGATACTGTAGCCAAAGAAGTCAGTGTGACCTTGTGATTGCTCTTATTGTTACCCTCACATCCTTTCACCTTGCCCTGTTCTTCCAGTCTTCAGAAGTGCTCAGGAAGTGGGATTTACAGCATGTGTGTCATTCAAAGGCAGGACTTGTTACCTGTTAGGCAGGCTTATCAAGCTACAAAGCCCTTGGAGCAGTTGGACAGCAGCTTTCCAATTGTGTTACTTTTGTGATGGGAAGAATAATAAAAATTACCTGAAAGAAAATGAAGAAAAAAATACTTGTAGTAAAAATATGTACAGATTTTATTTGGTGTTTTAAAATTGAGCAAACTGGGAAGGAAAGCACACAAAGGGCAGCTTAGTGGGCTAAAAGGCTATTTCCAGTATTAAAAGTATGTTCACAGTGCAAGATCAGACAGTAGATGTCTCAATATTCAATATTTAGTGAGTTACTTCATTGCAGGAGCCAAAGTAGCGTGACATGTCTATACGTATATATTTTTTTCAACTTGTGGATAGATTGAGAATCACAGAAATTAGGTAAATATGCTTGCCTTTCATGGGAATCTTTTCCCACATGTGAACCATTCTAGACCAACTTACATGTAAATGTAAGTTATGTATTATGAATAAAGCCCAGATTTCTAGCTTTTACAGTTTCCCTGCTCTTACAGATGTTTGTCAGAGTCTTGATATTGACAATCGTAAAACGGTTTGTGTATGAAGTCAATAAGTAAGTATCTCTGCTTAGTCTGAATTAAAAAATTTTCTGCAAAACTGTACATTGTATAAAAATTTCCAGAATTGTGTCCTTTTTTATTATATACTTTTTGTTTTATATTTTGTCACCTTGCACAAAGCATTTTAAATTGCAGCAGATTTTTGTTTTCCCTTGGCAATGACTTCTGGGTCTTGAGATGTAAAGCTTCCTCATACCCCTGCTAGTTTTGCATGAGCTTACCTTTGCAAGGATGCTGGCTTGCCACCCAAGGTCACTACTTTACTTTTCTCCTTGTCAGACATCTGCTGTTCATAATTTACTTGCACATTTGCTGTGGCTGCAGTACTGAACTTGCTATGGTTGCTGGCATTAAAAAATGAGTTAGGAATCCAGTAAGTTTCTGAAAAGACAATTCCTATTATGGTAACATAGGCAAATTTACACACTTGCTTAGAGAGTAGAGGGAAGATACTTGTAATATGTTTAGAGGTAAAACTGTAAAATACAGGCACATCTGGCATTTTATGTTTTGGCTGTAATGTGAAAAATCCAAATTATTTTTTGGAAAGAGATTGAGTAAACTCAATTGTAGTTATAACTATTATAATCTTCATTTACATCTGATTCTCCATGCTGTTATGCAGAAAGTACTTTCTATAGGAAAGCTGTTAAATATTTCACCTTAAAACGTGAAAGATATAGTAACACTTGTGTTCTCTGGTATCTTTTAGACTTTAAAGTGTTAGAATGACAAAGTCTCTGTATTTGCGCCCTACACCATGTAGTTTGTGCAGAGCTGTGGAACTTATAGGGTGGCTTCCACATAGGAGCTACCTGCTTTCTAGTGGACTGTGTGATACTTTCAGACTTATCTGGCAGTATAGCACAGGAGTGTTAAATCTTTAAGCAGAGTTAAATATAACACTTATTCTGAGAGCTAAGCTGTAGATTGTTCAAACTATCAGTAAAGTAACGGGGTCTGCTGGCCAAGATCCAGCTGCTTGGCATTTTCAGGGGAAAAGAAGTATATGTGTTGAAGAAACTGAATTTTCCAATTTGGTTGATCAGAAGTAAGAATAACTGTGTATTCAGCATGCACCACTTGTGACAGGTAATGTAACAGCATACGGCGCACTTCAAGAGCAGTAAATCGTGTGGATAAGCATGCACTCCACGCTTATCTCAAACTGCATGTTTCTTCAGCGTTGCTCAAATTGTACTGCCTGAAGTTCTGTTCAGTGATTGGGTGCACAGAATTGTTTGACTACTAAGTCTCTGTTTCCTGGAGTCTCCGTTGAGAAGGAAGGAACTTGATAGATATTTTAAATCCTTTCCATATCATCTCTGACTTGCAAGCAGTGTAAATAACAATGGAGGAAGAAACTTAGTGCCGTGTGCAGTAGCAAATTTAAATCTAACTTAATTAGGGCAAACTAAATTCAAGATCATAATATGAAGGAAGAAGCTGTTCTTGATTTTACGTGGTATATACTGATTCAGTAAAAAAATGGCATAATGGAATATTTGTGGACAGAAGCACTCTGGTCAGTGACTTGCCTCACTACATTCCTAGGAATTGTGCTCATTTTTTAACATCTTACTGTACTTATTGGCTGTTTATGGGTATGCCTATAAAAAGTTTATAGCAAGACTATGTGCCAGAAGTTGAATAAGAATTGCATATTGCCACATGGGTTTTTTGCATTAGATTCTAGTTGGTAGAAGGAATTTATTATTTTTAAATTATTCTTAATAGCCATAAGCAGCATTTTATCATGTTTATAAACACTTTAATTCTTTTTACTGTTTGTTGAAAAAGGCATGCTTTAGTTATTCAGACTAAAATGAATAGACTAACTAATCCTATTTTCAGAATGAAGGTGAAACACAAGATGAACTTATTTTACAATTCAGAAAATATTGTGAATTTTGCACTGACTGAAGGATAGGAAAGGTGATGGCATTTATTATATGCTATCAAGTTTAGAAAAGGATGAACTAATATTATTAGGATTGTAATTGCTTTTCCTATCCCTTCTTTATAGCAATATTTACCAGTTGGAGATAGGATTACTGAGCTTCCTTACTCAGGATCAGGATCTTTATGCACAGCTGTTCCCTTCATCTTTCTTCCTTCTCACTATGGAAGTCAGCCTTGCTGGTGTAGTTGGTTTTATGCTGGTATAAAACTCCATCCACTGAGGCGAGCAGAGATGTTTATTCATACGTGATCATTTGAAGAAACCTTTGTAGGCAAAGCTTTATTTCATTGACTACTTTCCTCCTTCCACCCCTTAAATATGCTGTGATGAAAATACACTGAGTGCCTGTGTTCCTTCTGGCAATAGGAAATTGTGTCCTTGCCAAGACCCTTCAGCTCCTGGAACATCGGCTTCTCTCTTGGTAGCTGGTGGGTAGTGAGGACATTTCAAGGCAGTATCAGCCCTTGAACATAACTAAATAAAAAGGCAGGACATAAGAGCAATAAAAGCAATTTTTGTCATGCTGTCTACGTACTGACAGCTGCTAATTCTTAGTGTTATATCTTCAAGTTTGAGTCCTCTTGCATACCTTCTGAGGGTTAAAAATGCCAGACATCTCTCAAAATGGCTTATGTTTGGATAACTGAAAATTTAACTTTTTTAATATGATCATCACATTTAGACAAAGATTTATGCTTTTGTATAGTGTTAGAATATTTTTTGAAAACTCCTTTAAAATGAAAAGTTTAATCTTGTTAGGTCAAATATGGCAGTTTAATTTTCATCTTTGTATCTAATCTTGCACTCATTGCTATAGCATGTTTGCTAGGTGGCTTGTTTTCCCTTTAGTGTATTAATTTATTTTTTTTTTGCCTTTCTGGGCTTTTTGCCCTGCAAGAAGCTTTACTTTTACAGAAGCTGCGCGTTTTGCACTGCAAAATCTGACACGCTCCTCTGTAACTCTTTGCCATTAAGAGCAAGCACCATTTAGAAAAACCTATCACTTCTAGAGTCATAACAGCTTTTTGAGTGTTTTATTCACTCTGTTCCTTGATGCTTCACAAGTGGATACAATTCTGAAATTCTCAGTAAATTTAGTTTTCTTATCTTCTTAGACAAATATAACACTTCTTGTCTTTCAACAGCTCTGCAAAGGCAGAAACATTTGCCTCGTGCTGCCTTCAAAACCAAACAGTTTCTTCAAACTCCATCTACAAAAGGAGGTAATTCACTTACAAAGCTCCAGCAGATTTCAGATATTTGTTCACCTGCATTAAATCTCACACATTTTAGATTAATAAAATTGCTGTTGCATGTTGAGATTAACCCAGTGGTCCTTGCTATATCAAAGTTTATAAATTTTTGGTCTAAACATTAAAAATACATCCCTGCATCATGTAGGAAAAAATGTATTAAATCTGAGATAAAATCCAAGGATTGGTGACTTCTAGCATTAATCAGGAAATTGGGATTAGAAAAGTAGACTCTTGAATCCATATTAATTGGGGCTACATTTGGATAGGAATCTTTTAAACTGTAAAATACAGGTTTTTTAAAACAAAAATTGTGAAAAAATATGCAGGCAAGTGAAAGTATCATCCTTTGTGCTGGAAACAAAAACTTACGAGTTTATCCTTGAAAAGATGAGCTTAGAATGTCAACTTCTTTTGCACATACGTGTGTTGTGCTTGTGTTTTCTCTTTTCCTCTCAAAAATAGACTATTATCCCCAAACAATTTAGATTTGTGTATTTTTCTCAAGGAATTAGATACAGTATTTCAGTTCACTAATGGCTGAAGTTGGCTTCTTTTTGAAAAGAAAATAAAATATATTGAGTCTCTAATCCGATTAGATGAGTCTTAACTGATTTTTTATTAGTTCTGGCAGCCTTGTGTTTGACACTGCCTCAATTTCACTACTAAAATAAAACAAGTTCATGATTTTGGTTTTAAGCATAGTTGGTCCTGTTACAATCGAGATGTCATTTTAAAGATTGTATTTCACTTGAGACCAGTTCATAAGCTCTATGTGTGCTAGAATCCTTTCAGGACTGTAAGAGTGCCTTGTGCAGATACTGAGGGTGACTGACAAAATGCATGTGTTGCAGGCGTCTAACACCAACTTCTTGTAGTCGATTTCATTTCATGCAGAAAGTTTTAGCTAAGTATGATGACTTTGAAACAGATTCACATGGTTTAATAGGAGGTCTCCAACAGTCTTTATAGTGCTTCATACCAAATGAGGAAAAGTTCTCGCAATGCTCTGCTCTGGCATAAGACCTTTGCAAAGCTTTCCATGCTGTCTTTCCAGCTGGCCATGCCTTCACCTTCATCTGGGTGTCTGGAACACTTACTCAGGTCAATGGCCTAGTCTGGAGCTGTGGAAATGTACAAAAAAAAAAAAAAAACAACAACCCACCAACTTCCGTTTGAGTTTTTATTATTTGTAAAATTTTATTAAACCTTAGAAAATGAAGAACCAAGCACATTGCACTGCCAGTTATGTATTCCAGTTTTTGGTTGCTGTCATTCCTCACTGATGAGGACCCAACATGTCCTTTTCAGTTATTAGCTATTTTCTAGTCCTTGATGTGTTGATTTTCTTTCTTCTGATCTGAGATTCCCACGAGTAGAGAAGCATTATGCAGTAATAAAACGACTTTTCTTTCAAAAGAATAAACAACTATGAGCAACAATTGGATTTAGTTTCTTAAAATATTGTTCATTACATATCTGGACATGTAAAATACATTCAAACAACTCTTTACCTAATGGTAACAGATCTGTTAAGGCTTATACATCAATCCAGTATCAGTCAGATCATAGTTTGGGTTGGAAGGGAACTTGAAAGGTCATCTAGTCCAATGCCCCTGCCAACCTCACCTTGAATGTTTCCAGGGATGGGGCATCCATAACCTCTGGGCAATCTGTTTACCACCCTCATCACAAAAAAATTCTTCTTCGTATCTCATCTGAATCTACCCTCTTCCAGTTTAAAGCCATTTCTCCTTCTTCTGTCACTTGTAAAAAGTCCTTCCCCAGCTTTCCTGTAGGCTTCTTTCAGGAGCTGTGACGCTGCTATAAGGTCTTCCCACAGCTTTCTCTTCTCCAGGCTGAGCAACCCTAACTCTCTCAGCCTGGCCTCACAGGGGGGTGCTCTAGCCCTCTGATCATTTCTGTAGCATTCCTCTGGATCTGTTCCAACAGGTCCATGTCTGTTTGGTATTGAGATGACAGAACATTTTATTGATTGCCATAATTTAGCTCATCTGCTCTTTCATATTGGTCTGAATCCTCATGATGTTTATGATTTAACTACTGCATAAGAGCTCATTCTGGTTTCAAGTTGGTGGGCAGCAGCTGGCCTTGGGTGCAGGCAAGAGAAAGTTGTAGCTTCACAGCATCCTACTTTGCCAGGTGGGGATCTCTTGCTCACTGTCCCACAGTCCAGAACAGAATCCAGAGGGGGTGGGAAATAGTAACTGCATAGTGCTATTTATTTTTATTGTTGCCAAATGTTTTAATTGTAGTTGGTTCTAGTTTAGTTTCTAAGGAGATGTAATTTTGTGAAGTCATTAAGTACTAGCCTTACACATTTATGTGTTTTTTATTAAATGTGGATCAGAGTATACGATTATTAAATAGCCTTTGACTAAGGCAGTACCTCACTCTTTGTGATCCTGTCTTACAAATAGGCCAAACTGAGTTTTATGGAATATCTAAAACTGCTCTAAGACAAAATTCTTTATATGTAGAGCAGAATTATTAGGCAGTTTGCCAGAGCTTGCATCATGTGGACAGCTTTGGAGATCACAGCAGGCTGGAAGACAATTCATTCCTTTATGTACACGAATGAATACAGCTCTTGGCAGTGTCTGCAGTGCTGCGCTGGCAGGAAACGTTTTATGAATTGACAGCTCAAGTTGGCAGCATGGTAAAATATGGTCAACAGAAAACTGGAGAGAATGGAGAGTACTGATGTACTGGGTGCTTACTCTCACTGGGAATGTGACATTGCTTATATTCTGTACCTAAAAAACTTTTCCCTGTTGTGCCTGTAAGACACTCAAAGCTATATTCAGTTTTATACACTGGTGTTGCTCTGTTGGTCAGTTACAAACATAATGCTGTATTTGTGTTCCAAGCAAGTGGCGTGATGAGAAGTTTAGTGATAGAAACTCCCTGTGTTTACACTGTAGAATCACTTGGAAATTCTGCAGATTTGATTGCACCAATGTTACAGGCAATGTCACATTTTAAAAACTTCTAATACGTAATCTATCTTAGTCCTAGGAGCACTTCCCTGCTGTTCTTGTCCAGTCATTCTGCTGTTAATGCTTTCCTTAATCCATCCTCTGGCTTGGTGCCAAGGTTTTTATTTTAAGGGTTATTATTTATTCTCCTCACTACTTACCAGCTGTCATGTATTGTTGACAGCTCTGCCACCTTTCTTGTCAGCTTTTCCCATGAGTGGCTTCGTGCTGTGTTTCATACCGTTGTCAGTGGAAAGACCCTCTTGGAAAATGCAGAAAGGAATCAAATGCACTCGCATCTGCAATGAGGCACTTCCTAGACATCCCTTATAAAGAATGGCTTCAAAATACAACCAGAAAACTACCACTTTGTATCCTATTTAGGATGTCATGTTCCTGTCATTACTCTGACTCCTCATGCTTTTAGTGGATCTACCTTGTAAAATGATAATATAAGATATGTGAAGGACCATCTTCTTTATGTACAACATCTGTGAAAGAGGACTCAACTTTGGTCTTTATGGAGAAAAGTTTATTTAGTGGAAGAAAGAATAGTTCGTGCAAATTCACTAAATAAATATGATTTTGTTTTATTTTCCTGATTGTCAGCTCTTACTGACCCACCCTAATCAGTTTGTAAACATGTCGAAATTCCATTTATTAAGATTATGGATTATTTTAAGTCTTCTGTTTAGTGATACATTATGCATATTTTGAAAATACTTCACATAGAGAATTGTGCTTAAGGTCTGATATTATCAAAGAACTGTTGAATATTTTTTGTGAGTATTTTTGCTGTGACAATCAGTTGTCATTCACTGCTAGGTGTCTACTAAAACTCAGAAGTAATTTCTGAATATATATGAACTCTTGCTGTTGCTTTAACAGCGAGAAATAGCATTGAGTAAAACAGATGTATAGTACAAAAATAGTGGAGTTCATTTGCACGTGCACCTTGTTGCACAAGATGCTGTATTGTAAGTCTGAGCCTCTAAATGGATTTTCCACTAGCTTATTAACCTTCCCCAGAAAGGACTTGATAAAGACCTATATTTTACATGCTAACTCAGATGCAAAGTATTTGAATTCAGATATTAGCTACACTGATAATTTAGATAATGTTTGTAAAAAGGGGAACACTATAAATTGTTACAGTTGTCTTGGTTTAAGTTTAATAGCATCACCTTAATCTCTTTTGTGCTGGGGGCTGGCTGACCCTCTTTTTTTTCCCCATCAGACAATAAACACAAGACACAACTATATCTTTAGGCAAATTCTAATTCAATGGATTTGTTTAAAAAGAAGAGCATAAATGAAACGTTAAAATACTCTTGCTCAGTATTTCATCATTCAAAGCTACTATACACTTTGAATCTATTTAAAGACTGTATCACACTAGAATCCTGTATTCTTCAATGTGTTCTTTCAGGGATGGGAATTAGGTTCACATATTTCTGAAGCAGCTACATTTTTCTTAACAAATTTGTTCTTTGTTTCTTTTGACTTGACTGATAAATCCAGATAAATATTTGTAGTCAGCAAATGGGGCATTAGAGTTATTATATCAAAAACACATAACAAAGAGGACATCTGAATTCCTGTTTCTCATTGCTGCTTGATTGGCTGTATTCATTATACATTCCATACTGTTTGAATTTTCACATAAAGTAACTTCCTGATTTTAATTTCAGTTGTATTGTAACTTATACTTGAAAGTAACTTCTGTATTTAATTTTCCAGTACCTTCTTCAAGTAAATTCCGTTCACCTGCAGCACCGTCTCCTCTAGCTCTCCGACAACCAGTGAAAGCATTTAGTAACCATGGACCTGGTTCAGTTGCTTCTCCAGAAACCACCCAGCTGCCACACGGTAGTTCTTCACCAGGGCCTCTCGCAGCCCAGAGTTCAGGCTTGCCAAGTTCTGCCAGCGGCATTAACAGTACCACTCTTACCAGACCGGCAGGGACAGCAGGGATGAGGAGTGGTTTGCCCAGACCCAGTGCCCCTTCTGCGGGGGGCATCCCAGTGCCTCGTAGCAAACTTGCACAGCCTGTTCGCAGGTGAGTATGTGACAGGCAGTCTTAGTTTGAAGTTTTCATAATGAATTTTGTACGTTGTGTATTTGTGCTGCACCTTCTGCAGTTCTTGTTTTGATCTCAAGGTCTTTAGAACAGAAATGGAGACTTCCGCGTGAAGTGTTTGCTTATGTTTCCAAAATAGTTTTGAAGCAAAACAGAGAGAAAAAGGTTCAATTAGAGAGTGAAGGAATGAAATGAATATTGAAAGATACTGAACTAAGTAAACTGAAGTCTTTGTGTGGACTGAGAAGGCAGTTAAGAATGTATCTGCATGTGGTAAGAAGTTACCAAAATATAGCTGGCAAGTAAAAACTCACTTGTACCACTGAGCGACACATTCTGAAGTCAGAACAATTTTCCTGTTGTAATCCATACGCCAAGCAGTGGTACCATGGTGAGAACAGTTTCTCTCCTTGGGCAACTAGGAGCTTTAGGAAGGAAGACAAGTGAGGACAGAGGAGACATCCGTAGCACTTGCTAAACTTAATGTGAAAATCAATGCAGTAAACGTACAGGACAAAACACAATTATCAGCTCAGACTTGACCTCTGTGCTAGCACCCTGCTGTAGAAGTTGCTTAATATCAGAGTGCTTTGGAAAACGACCGCAAGAAGGACCAAGTATTAAGTGGAAAGGCTACATGGACAGTTTTTCTTAAGAAGAATCAGAAGGAAGCAATGTGTAACATAGAATATGTGCTTTTAATGCTATGCTAATGTGCATTTTCACTGAAGGTGTCAAGTGGAAGCCAGCTGACATAAAGAAGCAGCCATCTATGAGGAATAGCGAGAATCTCCTTAAACAGGATAAACAGTTGGTGTCCAGTACCATAGAAAAGATGCAACAGCCATAAATAGCCAAGTGGAGGAGTTCTGTTTTGCTATGAGTGCTGGGCGGGGGAATGACGAGTGACGGTCACACTACTGCATGTTTTGCATTCTGAGTCTGTCAGTAGTATGAAACTTTGTGTAATAAAATGCAACTGGTTTTGACAGGAAGTTTTTAGTAGTAACCAAGTGTGGCTGTTCAAATCACAACTTATCTTATAGAAAAGCATTTCACTAATTAAACTTGTGCAGCTATTTTTTGGAAAGTTTACATACATAATGCAGTATCTATACACAATGCAAAAATCAAGTATCTATGAACATCAAGATTCTGAGGTGAGCAAAATGTGATACTCTAAACAAGGGGTTCCCTGTTTATCCATCACTGGAAAAATGTGGCCTGTTTTTAGATGGCAGCAGATTAAGTTTGTATTCTGATGGAATACAATAGCAAAAAGTTTTCTGTTTATGCAGATGTTTTTCTGACATGGTAATTGCCAAGATATAATACACAGAACCTAAAACTAAAAATAGTTTGGGGTTTAAGTTAGGTAGACTCTATTGCAGAGAAGTAAATGAGTGAAATGTGTATTTCAGTTATTTATAAAAATGCTTAAATTCTTAGGTATTGTAAATGGAGATTTCAGCAGTAATGTATGAAACTGAAAAGTATCTCATTTTATTTTAGATCATTGCCCACTCCCAAAAACTATGGCAACATGAAAGACGAGAGTTGGAAAGATGGCTGCTACTGAACTGCAAAGTTTAATGCAAAGTTCCAGTGCTCATGGATGCTTCCTCACCAGGCTACAAGCCAGCTTGATTATACAAACTGTTCAGATGTGACTCTTGGGATTTATAAAAATTCCAGACCTCTCTGTCTCTAATTAGCACAAACTGGCAGAGATTATATGGCAGCACTTTATTGACATCTAACATCAGATGTTTGTTGATCATACAATCACTTCCACATTAGATTGCTATCAGTTCTGGGTTGGTTTTATTGCTTGCTAAAAATGTATCAATATGAGCATTTATGACAGTGGCCAATGTCTGGGCAAAAACCTAACGAATGCCAAAGAAATGCCCATCTTGAAAAACAGCAAGTATAACAGTCAACTTACATTGTCCAAAACTTCATTTTAAGCTTGTTTTAATTCAGCAAAAAGATCAGTGAATATGTACTGTTGAAACAAGACTACATTAATGAGAGCTGATGTTCTGATTGCAGACTGCTGCAGTGCTAGTGAAACATTGCTTTTATCAATTGTGTGAGATTCTCACTGGGGAAAGTGGTACGTGCATCCTTCAGAAAATCAGAAGTGACTCTGGAGGATTAGGCAGAACAGTAAGTGGTAGCCATGGCTTTTATTAACATTAAGAGTTTGAATGTAGCAGACACAAACAAATGCAATAGTATAGACTGCATCTTTCCTACGTTGATTTATCAGCTTTACATGCTCTTATATGTTTGATTGCCAAAAGGGCTTAGTATCAGTTACACAGTCTTTCTAACCTTAAATTTCCTGCCTCAGGAAAGATGGCCTTTGCTATTGTAGCCACATTTTTATCACATGGCTCGCTATTTGGGAAAAACTTTTATAGCAGGTTTCCTTACAAAGGAAAGAGCAAGTTGTAATGTTAATTTGTTCTAATACCATACCACTATGCTTGCAGCCTGGAGCAACTGTAAATGCTGATAGTTAAGGAGAAGGAAACACAACTATGCACTTGTAACATACAAATTTTAATGTAATGAGTTGACTCTTGATGCCAAATGCTATTCATTTAGGTGATGTTCCATGGTATGAGGGAGTTTTCTGTATCCTATTTTTTTACTTTCATCCATTTCTTAAATTGGTTTATTTTAAATTGTAAATATTTTTACAGAAGATATTGCCCATTTAAGTGTGTTAAAATATGTACTTTGCCTTACATATGTGTATCTTACATTACTGGTAACAGAGTATGAAACCTGCTATGTCTGTTTACAAGCTATTAAATTCCTCTGGTGGCTCTGATTTATTCTAACCCGATTTGCTTAGAACAACTCATTCATATACTTAGCATTTGAACCATCATGCAAACTTTTGTAACTAAAGTTGTACTGGGTGGGACTAGTTAAATGGAAGGGATTTTGTTTGAAGCTTCTTTCAGTATTTTGGATATACAGTTGATGAAGTAAGAGAATGTGAATGGTGTATCTTTTGTGCAATGACTGACAAACACTACAAGTTGGAGTGGACAGTAGGTAGCCTTCAACCCTGTTAGCATCTGCATTTGGGACTGCTGGTGTATTTCGACTCACACCACAAAGAGGATAACTAACCCTGAAATTCCAGCGCTTGAATTTTAGGCCAGCATTAACATATTCCTGGATGAAAAGCCATGCAATACTACTTGAGTTGGAAGAAGCCAAATAGGAGTGAGTGGAGACTAATTTGCAGCTCTACTTACTGAAGCAAACTTTGGGTTGATAAATGACTTTACACTCCAGACCAAGAGCTGTGCTGAGACTTTCAAGTCAGGGTACCAAATATACTGTAATTCAGTAAGATTTCACCAGGGATAAAGAAATTGCCTTGCACCAGTAGACCAGTGCATACTACTAATCTAGCCTTGTGTCATCTGCTGGCACAGATAACAGATGCCAGCTACTATCTCATGTCACTCTTAAGCAGGAGAGAGGACTAGATCAAATGCACATATTCTCACTAAAGCCTGAATTTTATCATTTCAGCACTTTTTCAAAGCAATGCTGCAGTCTTCAGTGGAAGAAGGTGAATTTTAATAGGATTATATCAAGCACTTGATTGACTTTTAAATTTTCAAAGTCAGTTTAGATGACAATATTGGGGCTTTTACCATGGCAGCATCAAACTGTTGTGTACCTTTCCTTAGGTTGAGTAATTTATCACTTGGGTAAGTTCAGCTGAAGTTTTATGAGGATTCTTTTCGCTGCTGTTCTCCTCCCGAAATACAGCAAATGACTTCTTGAAAGACAGACTGTTTACTAGAAAGCCTTTGTGCATTACCAGTTTATTGATATCAGGAAATCACTGGGCTCTGTGTTTAGAAATTTACTGCAGAAGCGTGGAAATATGGATTTAATAAACTAGTGCCTATGATTTACTTAACTTATGTTTGATATAGTAGTAAGGGTTTTATGAATGTGGATTACTTTTTGTGCCAACAGCTCGGAATTGTTGTATGTGTGTAGGCAGAAGGACTTGTTCTGCTTCCAAAGTTATTTAATTTTTTTTGTTTGAATGTTTTTGTGTTAAAAGTGTAAAAAAAAAAATATATATAAAATATTCTTACCACAAAATACTTCTTGCATCATTATTTTTATAACGGATTGTTTTAAGAATCTTGTAGAAATTTAAAGGGTATGCTTCTTTGGTTGGTTGGGTTGTTGTTCAAGAACCGTATTCACGTTTCTAGAAGTTACCAACGTCTGCTTCTGGCCCTGTAATTCATGAGCCAAGGTACAACACTGGATTTGGGTGCAATCTGTGATTTCACTGACAGACTGAGGTAACTTGTGATCTGCCTCTGCTCTGGAAGGACAAGGCAGAATTCAGAATTAGGCAAGAAACTGTGTTCTGAATTTTCATCTGGAGTCAAACAAATGTTTGTGCAGTTCGAAGCACACAAGCTGCCTTCCACTACAGGATTCATGCTCACTTCACCACATGAAACAGACTTAATTTTGAAAATTCTGGAATTTATGCAGAAAATTGAGCAATGTAAAAGTGTACCTAGTAAGCTTTCTTTGAATTGTTAAGCACATGTTTTATCTAACTTGTATATGAATGCCTCTACATTTTGGCTCACATACAAGCAAGAAGTTTGTTTTGAACTTGGTAACTTTCTGTATTTTGCTGCAAAGCAACATATCCAATAGTAATGTGAATGCCATCTTTTTCTTACCTTGGTATTAATAAAGTTAAGCTAGGTTTATTTCTGTTTCATGGCTACTTCATACTGAACAAAATTTAACCTGTGAGACTTGCTAGCTGAGTCAATAATGTAGAGCTGGCTTCACACCTACAGCTTCCACAGTGTGAGGAACTGCTCTTCCCTCCACTGCTTTTTAGATTGGCAAACATAATTTGCCCCACACTCCTTCAGGAAAATGGAGCAGCGTCAACACCACAGGCAATGAACAGCCTTCAGTGATGAACCTGTAAGGAGGCGAAAGATTGAAGCTGCTTACACTGCAGAGCACACAGTTTTGATCTCTTAATACAAATACTTCTGAGACAGAAAAATAGATGTGGAAAACATGACAGTGATATGTCTTCAGTTCTCCCTCTTGAGCAGGAGTAAATTTGAGATTTTTTTAAATTTTTACTTTTTAAGTAAAACAGGTGTGATGTGACATTGCTCTGAGTTACAAACAAACCCAAACAAAGCACCCACCTGCCCCTGACTTGCGCGTTGGCCATGCTGCAGTGCACAGCTGACGCCTGCGGGCAGGAAGCTGTAGTGGTCTTGTTTCAGGGAGATGAGGCCAGGGCTTGCTGCAGTATCCACATTTTTTTCAACTCGAAGAGTTGAACTGAAAGGAGTAGGTTCCACTAGACTCGCGTCCCACAGGATTGTTTTATAATGGGGTTTTCAGCCCTGTTACCTCATACAGTTGCACTGTGCATCGTTGTCCTCTTTACACTAAATGATGAACTCTGTTGCGACTACCTGAAGCACTTACACAAAACGTAACTGTAGTGATCAAACCAATTTGCAATTCTTCAGCAAGAAACAGGTAGCTAAAATGGTTCCCTAACAGGAAAGTGATTTTTTTACCTTGGTGTATCATCCACACCTCTTACAAACACTGAATTGAAAAGAAATTAGAAATTATTAGTTTTGAAAGCTAGAAAGCCTGAGATTCTCTGTGCAAGGTGGCACTGTCACACGAGATAGAAGTGGAAGAGATCTTTCACAAGACTAAGACTAAACAGAAGAGCCTTCTGTTGTAAGCTGAGTTCCTGTCATCAGTGTAAACATAGGTAATCATGTAACTCCATTTTCTTTTGGAAAATTAATACCTTACAAAGATAAAGCTTAAAAGAGAATGACATGTGATGGCTTCTTCCCTGAGAGTGCTCAGCCCTCCTTGCTTCTGTTAAATGATCCCTGAAAACCTACTTCTGTTGGCAGCTACAGCAAGTGAGATTTAAACACTCAGCATACTGGAGATGAGGTGTCCATGCTGTACTGAGAAGTGACTGCATGGTCCCTCCCCAGCATTACTCTACTTTTGGTTCTCATGCACAACACACAAAATGCAAACTATGAGTTCTTCTGTTCTTTTCCACTCTCTTTGCCCCAGTTTTCTTGAGACTATAGCCAAAATCATAACTTTTCACAGTCCTGCTATGAGAAGCTGTTTAGAAACTTTGCCAGCACAAGCAACTTGGTCCCATGTCAGGCAAAGCAACTCCCCCAACCCACTGTGTGGGTTCAAAAAGCCTGACACCAGCTATATCCACATTCACCCAGCAACAGGGCTGTGAGAAGACCCAGGTGAATACCTACCATCCTCGCCAGCTGACTTGAAAATCAATTTGGGAGATACTTAACACAATATATTTTTCAAGCTTTCTTACAGCTACATCTATTGATAAAACTGAAATTAATGGATTAATTCTCATGTGGACAGTAGCTCATTTCTGAAAACACCAGCATTTCTCAATCTGACATAGCTATTTTCTTGCTAAAGGTATTTGGTGAAATTAGTCAAGCAGTACACTTTTGTGTTCATTTCTACGTAGCATTATAGACTTGTTTAGGTTGGAAGAGACCGTTAAGATCGAGTTTGAGGCTGAGGGCAAGGCCAGCTGCACACCTGGCTGACCCAACCTGGTACCTGCCGAGTTAAAGGAGCACGACACAACCCTTCTTCTTCAAGCAGAGCTGTTTGTCTTAGCAAAGCTCAGCAGGACAGGAGTATCTTGTGCAATCTTAAATATATCTTCACCACTCTCCTCCTTTGAAAATGAAATTTTATTGAAGCACGTGCTGCCATTTTGAGTCCCCCTCTCAAAGAAAAGGAGTGTAGGCACAGAGCAGGAAAACCCTGAGCTCTTCCTCAGCTCCTCTATTAATCTTGAATTTCTCAGCTCTGAGGTTGTCCATTTATTCCTGCATTCACTCACCCAACCACTGAGCCCAGAGCAAGGTTATACCATTTCTACTCATCCATGCCCCACTGGATAAACTTTGTCCCAATTCTTGTCCTGTCGAAGCTGGGCCTGGCTGTTGGTGACAGCAACGTGGTGTCACCCCGGTCACTCAGCCTCAGGACAGCAGCTCAGAGCAGCCTCCTCCGCCCATGTCCAGCCTTGCTGGCAGGAACCAGCAGCTCATGAGCCACATACTTTCCATTACAACTCATTTATTTTCTTGCGGCTCAGTTCGCCATCACTGAAACAAGCACCAGTCTTCATAACCTGGGAGCTGGGAGCAAGGGGCAGGTGCGCTGCTATTCAGCAAAAGGGTCAGGCAGTCAGTTCATATCTTGTCTATGACAGCAGGCTAAGTTAAGAATGGAAATTTGGTCGACTTCAGTTTATGAGCCCAAATGTCAGAGAGCAGATAGTGTCTATTGTAAATGTCAGAGTCGAGGGATTTTTTTTTTCTTTTTCCCTTAACAAAAAAAAAATCAGCAAAGATTTAGTTATTGTATTTCTGCTGCCATTCGCACAGGCTCCACTGAGCAGGACTGGGGCTGGTAAGGAACCCAAGCCCACCTCATCCCTTTCCTCCAGCAGCAAAGCAGCTGTCAGCAACACAAGGCTCTGGCAAGGGCTGGCAAATGCAGGGTACTTTCTCCTGAGCAGACTACAGGGATACAATCACCATCTGGTGGGCTTCTCACCTTTACAGTTTATCTATACATGAAAATTTGCCCCAGGCAGTGAAACACAGCCCTCTGCAGGCACTTGCACCCTGCCCTGACAAATGGCCACTGTCAGTAAAAGAAATATAAACTCCTTCTCCAAAAAAAGCCCTCACAAGCAAACAAACAGCAACCAAAAGAAAACACCTTGCAGCCTGTTGCTCAAAGCTTGCTACTGTGTAGTAGGCTCTACTCATTTCTAACCTGTATTTCCTCACCTTGACAGAGGCCCATGTCTCAACGGTACAACTGAGGCATGAAAGCAAAGTGGTTCTTGTCATGGGCCCCAAATCACACCCCCTCTGCAGGGCCTTGGCTCAGTGCATTCCTCCCCCTCCTTGTCCAGGCCATTTTTCTCTGCTGCACTCTCTCCCCAAAAATCTCTCATGATTTTTTTTTTCATTAGCAGCTTCTTTCTATCAGCATGTTCCCACTTTCTGCATCCTCCTTATTACAAAGATAATTAAATAACATTCATTACCAAAGCAAATCACTGAAATCTGCCTACCAGGAAGCTCATTTCGGAATTAAAAACGGGTAGGTTACATTTATAGGCCATTCACACATTCTCTTTAGCTCTTCCATTTTATTGTCTTTTTTTGCCTTTTTTATTCTTATAAATACTGTTGAGTTCTCTTAGTTTGCTCTCTGTACCCTTCCCAGGACTTTCCAGACACTAGAGGGAGGTCTTGCTTTCTCCCTGCCTTTCAGTCCAAATTTGGGTCTCGTTCAGCTTCAGTTAACCACACTGTCCTGAACAAACTCTACATTTTCCATAAGGTCCTGAGTGAACTTAACAGCTACATTTACACCAGGAAAGCCCCAGGCTGAGGGAAAACAGAGCCATGCACAGCTGCCCATAAAAACCACCTCTCATACAGGTATGTGACTTAAGCTCAAAAATAAGAGAGAAAACTCAGTGTATCTTTCCTGCATGTCACCTTCCATTCTTAGAGATGCCAGGCTACTCTCCAGGTTATAAATTACTGCTCCAGTGCCAGTTTTGAAATTTTAATCTTGTTGTCTAGATTTTATGATTTTAGAATTTATCATACTTATCACAGAGTCTGAAATATCCCTGTTGAACTTTTTACTCAGTGTCAGGTGGATTTAAACATCCTAAAAAGATTTACGATTTGATAAATATTTTCCCACTGGCTAGGTTTTTCCAACTAAATGTGTGGCAACAAGCAGTATCATCTCAGTGCTCCAGGATGTAAAAAGGCTTGTCCTGAGCTTCTCACAGCTGGCATGGATCGCAGGAGACATACATTCCCCCCTCTCCTCTCCTCTCCTCTCCTCTCCTCTCCTCTCCTCTCCTCTCCTCTCCTCTCCTCTCCTCTCCTCTCCTCTCCACACCTGGTCCACCTGTGGTTAACATCGCACTAAAGTAAAGCCTTCCTCCAAAGCAACTCCTCTGAGCAACCCATGTGTAGCAATGAACCACCAACTCCCACCACCACAAGCACAGCTGTGAAATAAATGACAGGGGTAGGAGCCTGTGTCACACAGAGACTGACTCAGCTCTGGGGCAACAGCAGTGACTTCAAACTGTTGTCGTTGCTGATCTGCAATGGTGAGGACAGATCGGTCTCCTTTTCTGCAAAGCCTGGCTTCTCTGAGCTTCCAGATTTGGGCAGCTGATCCAAGAAATCCACTGGGAAGAGTCCAGCTGCGACTCGCATTTTCACACACGTGACAGTGGAATTCACATTTGGCACATTAGTGTTCAGTGCGCTGGTTGCCCAACTGCTCTTACTGTTTGTTATGGCCTTAAAAATGAATTTTTAGTTAATTAAGGGCTTTCTAAAATCCGCCCTTTAGTTCTCAGAAAATGCCTTTCATTATCTAGCAAAGGTTGAAATCACTGCCAAAAACCTCTAGAATTTAAAAAAAAAAAAGACCAGGCTGCTAATGGTGAATGCCAACATGCTGCGGAGACAGGGAGCCATGAGCTGCGAGGCAGCCTCTTCACCTGGAAGGACAAAAGAGCTTGGACATCTTTGCTATGCCACTGGGGTTTAAAGAAGTCCTTGCAATGAAATCCCCACGCTTGGTTATTGCCACTTGCTGGAGCAGCAAATCGTCCTCACTGTGGAGACTCTCTGGGAGCAGGATCCATACATGTCTGCAGACACTTAAGGGCTCATGGCTTACGGCATGTCCTGGGTTTCAGCAATTCCGCTCAAATACTTCAAGAAACTACAAGTGAAAATTGATTCTGCGGATGTTTAGCAGTTGTAGAGACAGAGATTTATTTTTATTTGTGATGAAGGTACCACACTGTGCATGCTTACTCCTCCGGAGTAAGGTACCTGCTGCAGCTCAGTTCACTTGTCTCCGGTGTGCAGGTTGATCACTATTTCCAGTGTGATCTCAAGCAAATGAATTAATCTCACTGTATGACTTCTCCAGCTGCCCATGATGAAGTGATGATCCTGTATCTGTGCACCTGATAACAAACTCTCTAGGGAATGCGGAAGGACAGAAACCCCTCCCTAGTTGGCTTTGCTTAGCACCTAGCATTCTGGAACCTGTTTTTGTTTGGGCTTCTGGGTGTCTGTTTGAAGCCATTTGCTTTGCAAGAAGGAGTTTCTGTATTTCTGTGAGAAGCAGTGACTCCCCTATTTCCCTGTCCATGCCTAACTTTTGTCCTGTACGGGACTCCCTTGCCAGGAGGGGTTTGGGCAGGGTTTGCTGGGGCGGGCTTCCCTTCTGAGCCTGGGCTTATGGTACAGTGCCGCTCACACCTGGGTTTAAATGCAAAGCAGTGGTACCTTACACCCCTCTTTGGGTATCTGCTTTTATGGTCCCAGTTTGAATCAACTTCAGCATCAAGACTGTCCTGCTAATAACTACTCATCATTTAGGCTACTAATGTATATATGGGTAAAATACATGTTTCAAATATTTTATTTAGAAATTGTCTGTTAAAAAATATATGTAATGCATGTTATATATTTAATATATTACAATTAATAATATTTCTAATCTTTTGCTTTCCAATATTATAATGGATTGAGCAGAGCTAAAGAGCTCTGAAGGTAGCCATTTCATACATGTTCATTCCAATCTCTCATTTTCCTTGAATCCTTTCGCCCTGAAATAAAGGGCTGAGGGCTTTTTATTCCTTCCTTCAACTATCCAATCTTAAACAATATCCAATCTGAATGTCTTTTATGGCAGCTTAAACCTAGTGTATCTCCCTAGACTTGCGGGGTTATTTCCCAAAGCTACTTGCATTTATTCCCTTCTCTCTAATACTCTAAAGCAGCCCAGCATTCCTTCCAGGTCACGCATCATTAGCTGCTGTTGTAGGCAGTGATGGCAGAAATGCTTAAGAATGTTTTATTTCCTGAAAGACAGGGCTTCAGACAAATTAAACTGTGCACAAATTTGTGACAGGTTTGATTAACTCTATAGCTAAAAAAAAAAAAGTAAAAAAGTAAAAAAAAATTGGAATTACATTTTTACTTAAAATACGTCAGAAACAGTATAGAAGCACAAAGGTTAATGGAAGATTATAGTAGATTTACTGTAAAACTGATTTTTCTTTTTTAATCCCCCTCCAGGTGCCATTCTTGCCCAGCCTCCTGTTCAATACAGACACTGGGATTTCAGTCGGGTCGAGGTACGTCCAAGCCAATACTTGCACATGGCAGTCACTTCACATCAGCAAGAATACTTGCATTCCAAAAACACGAAGTGACAGCGAGTTGGTCTGCCAACACCCTTCCCATTGAAGTCATATCATAGAACCACAGAACGTTAGGGATTGGA
>NW_010201321.1:0-78159 GCF_000695765.1 Mesitornis unicolor
ATATATATATATATATATGTATATATATATACCTACACTCTCTAAAAAGTGATCCAGTTATGTGGATTAAGAAACCAGTAAGAAATTGGTTGAATGTAGTATAAAAGTCTCATTTTATGTAAAAGCCAATATTGGCCATTTCAAGTATTTTAATACTTCTCTATAACCTTTTCATTAATAATTACCTATTTGTAGAAATGATAATTTTATACTGAAAATTGTATTCAAGTTAAATAAAAATTAACTTCTACTGTAGCTCATTTTAGAGTGTGCATGTATACATAGCAAAATACCCTTCTACAGATCTATCATAAATATTTTAGTTTATGTCAGTTCTTTCTTATGAAAACATCTCAACATTTTCTTCTCGAATTTTGGATAATGTGTATCAGGCCTTTTAAGAAATAAAACTTGTCTTAGTTCATTCGCAACATCATATTCCCTTCAGTTTGTGCCAGTTTGCAAGTTAAAGGTCAAAGATCAAAGACAGGACAGTACACTTTATGGAAATTCAGACAGTGAAGCTGATCACAGAAGACAATACGTAACTTGGAAATGACAGTCAACAGGTCAATAATCAAGTTCAAGGCAAGCTGTTCATTGTTGCAAAAGCTATGCCCCTCAAATCCTGGCTTTCATAAAAAACCAGGTGTCTGACTTTTGGGGTGCATCATTCTGACCATCTTTAATAAGTTCACAGCCCAGTGACTGTAAAGCCTATCACTGCAAGAAGCAGCTCCTAAAATCAATAAAGAGGTCTGTCAGTTGCTGACTTTTCTCTAGGAAAAAAATATTGATACAAACCTGCTCTGCAGGTCACATGAAAATGACAATACTGCTGTTAGCACAAATTACACAGAATGACAAAATGCTTTGGTGGTGCCTTGACTCTGTCAGTGATACCATGTTTGGCTGAAGGCCAGAAATTTGACTAACCCTTTGAGAACTATGATGAACATGCATAGGGGTAACACACTGGAGAATACTCATGCAATATCAGAGTCATAATTTTTACTTTCCTTTGAAACTGTAACCCTACCTCTGCAGAGGCAAACTGAATTATCATGCAACATAGTTTAAAAGATAAATTCAAGATGCTTAAGAGAAAAGGCTGAGTTACAAAACTGTCGCCAGTTCAGAAAATTTCTTGTTAAGTGGTAGAAGTTATTAAAATAGATTTGGTTCTTTTAACCAGAAGGTAGCTGGTAAACATATTTTGTTTTCTATTTACGTTACAAATGCTTTTCTATCAATAAGGCAAATAATTAAAAACACTCACTTGCAGTTACAGGAAACCTGTTTTGAAAAAACTGATTTACTTTTAAAATTTGTACTACCCAAACACAATCCTGTAATTTAATGACAACTAAAATTAACATCCACCAGACTCTGACAAAGGATGCAATAGTTCTCAAAGGGTTACACCACCAATGTAATACCAGCATCAAGTTTCTCTATAGCATGACTGTTGCTTTAGTTCATTGAATTCCACTTCAGAGACACACACTGCTTTTTACCATGCTCTGGAATGAGTGCTCCTGACAGACCTGTAAAAGGCCTGGGGCAGTTGGCTTGGTACAGCTTGGGAAAGATTATGCAGGAAAACCAACCAAAAATCAAACAAACTGATAAAAAGGTTCTGCTTGAATATAGTAATGAATATAAATGTGTTTAAAACATTGAGGACGTAGCCCAGAGCAGCTGTAAAAAACACAAAATGAATGTAGTATTAAGGCTGTTACTATATTGCAGATATTTTGGCCCCTTGTTTGTTGGAAAATGGCTGTCCGAACAGTCTGAAGTCCTGTGTGTCATCCGAGTCTCCCACCTGACAAAACTGGAAGTAGGAGTGTATAGGACTTTATCCATAGCAGACAGAAAGCAATCCTCTTTGGAGACAAAGCTGTTTTGGGTCTTCTCACTTTCCTGAAAGTTCTGTTGTGGGTTGTTGTGTTTTTCTAAAAAAAATTACTTTCAGCAAAAAAATTTTCAAAGGGGAACAGGCCTTAAGGGAAAAATGTAGAAACACTGGAGATTTTGTTTTTTTTCCTCTTCATTAGTTAATCCTGATAGTTCATAGGGTATTGAGCGTGCAGAGGAAAGGCCTAGAATCGAATGACAAAGAAAGACAAAGGACTGAAGAAACAGTAGATACCGTGTATCATGGAAGCTTCCCAGCTGAGCGAATCGCCACTCATGCACAGGACAGGCAACCCCCTGGGTATTAAAGATCAGCTTTGTTTCAGACTGACAGATGCCCGCTCCTAGCTAGGAAACTGCATAACAGCTCTTGTGTTGAACCTCAAGTTACCACAAACTCCTGTGAGGGAAAGAAAAAAAAACAAAACTCTACATCACACCCACTCTTGCATAGACCGTTTGCAGTACAGTATGTGGCGGGGTGTTCCTTTCCTTTTGAACTGGAACACAGTGTAAACCAAGACAAGGAGGCACAAGGCCAGGATGCAGGGAATGACGATGGCTATGGCTTTCACAGTGCTGGCTGTGTTGTCCAGTTTGATGACAATGTCAACATCATCTTGAGGGCTGTGTCGGTCCTTGTCTCGATCTGTTGGTCCATCACAACCCATAAAATCCTTGAGGATGGATCTGGGATAGCCAGGTTCCACCCTGAGCATCTGGTTATTGAATTTCCAGTACTCTTTTCCTTTGTAGAAATATGTGAAGCCTGAGGAAGAAAATTGCAGTTATTAATCATCATATCAGATCAAATCATGTCATCAACACATTGGGATCAAAATTACTGGTATCAAATTATTTTGTAATTAAAACCTTTAAAAGGTGTAAGGAATAGACATAAGTTATAGGTCTTTCAAATCTTGTTTACAAATTTCTTTACTGTCTGTAGAAAATCTGACATCGGGGATTTTTTACTTTTTTAAAAATTCAATAATTCTTCCATTACTACAAGAAAACCAGAAATTTTAGAGAACATGATCTTTGACAGACCAGGGCCCAGCTGATTTGTGCATTCACGGAAAACTCAACCAGAGTTGGAATCCTCAGGGCCTGTACTTTAAAGCATTATAACCTCTACAAGATGGGAGGTCTACTGATACAAATTGCAATGCTACACCAGCCAGAAATGAATACTGACCCTCTTTAATGTCACATAGCCTACTGCTGTACTTCAGAAGAAGGAACCTGGATGAAATAACAGCAGCTTTGCCAAGAGAAAACAGTTGTAACCAGATTTAAGTTTTCTACAAATACATGGTGTTTCCTCACTCAGGCACAATCCAATGTTCTTAATAAACATGCTTAAATGGAAAACAAAAAACCCAACAAACATTCAAACAAAAAAAAAAACCCAAACAAAAAACCAAACCAAAACGAACAAAAAAATCCAACCCAACCCAACTCAAACCAACTTGACCCCTTGCCAAAAAATCTCCACTACTTTATTATCCCAGCTGAAAAATAGCATTCATCTGGCAAGAAAGAAACCTTCAGGCTGGGTGAACATCCTCCTACTGTTTATGAACTGAATGTAAATAGCTGGATTTTTTTTATCTTCACTTTATAGACCTTGGCTTATTTCTTGCAGTACTAAAGGCTACTAAGAATTCTAAGACAGATTGGGCATTATTTGTCACTTTAACAATGCTTCCTAAAAAGACTGGCAGCTGACTATCTGGCGATATTATTAATCATCTATTCCAACAGCAGTTAGTTTCTTTCAATTCTAAAAAAATGACTCAATAGTATATTCTGCAGCTCTGTAAAAAAATCTTCATAATCTACTGTCATTTTTCAGAATATTTAGAATGTCTCTAAATCTGTATTATTACATATATATAGAATACATATATGTATACATCAGGGGTACTTATAAGTCAGAATACTTACATCAGTTAGCATTAATTGTTATTATACAATTTTAATTGTTATTATACAATGAAATATCAAATTAATATTTTTACAGTCAAAGCAGCAAAGGAATCACCAGCCCCTATAGATCCAGTAAACATTATTCTATTAGAGTGTATTTTCCACTGGAAAACTCTGAGGGTAGTTTAAACTCTTCTGTCATTTTTCTGAGGCAGGAACAAGGGTACCAGTCAGGAACAGCTGTAGGATGGAAGTTACCAGCAGAGACTGAGTAGTGTTACTGCTCTCATGGCAGAACAAGTGACTTTATACAACTGTTGAAAGTTATTTCATAGAATCTGCTTGACTTGTTGAGCCTGCTTTGAGAGCTTCTCCTTATACCTTTCCAAGTGCTAATTGCTGAGAGTAGTGAGTGCAATGCCTGACTCAAGCAGTGTGGAAGGACTTAGCAGTCACTAATGTGTCAAATAGAAACTCAAATTAGTAGTGCTAGTAAGTGCAAGGCAAAAAAAGCTCAAAGGGCTAATGAAGGAGACTACCTTTTCTCTTTCTTCTCTCTAAAAATCGCCCCATCATCCACTTCAGCAGAATTCTGGCCAGGAGGTGAGACTTTCTGTGCTGCTCTCAAGTCAGAAAGAAAGATTTCTCCAAGCTGGAGAACTCTGTGAGATCTCAGATTCCATGGAGCAACAGAAAGGAAAATTCTTCTCCACCTCCTCCTAAGATTTCCTACCATAGCATTAGAAACCAAAACACAACATGGAAAGTGCATGGAAGGTTTCAAAGATGTTACCTGTACCTTACCAAACTTCTAGGACAGTGAGTCAGGATGCTGACTAGAGTAGGAAATTATTTTTTCTCATCTTACCCAAGCTTCTTACTGCAAGATTACCCCATTTTTTTTTTGGACAGCGAAGGAAACCTCGTTATGATTGGATGCAGGTGTTCATTTACGTGGTTTACACAATAGAAAGACAAGGGAAAGAAAAAATATTCTTCAAAATGAAATGAATTAACTGGAAGACATGCTTTCAGATGTCCCATTACAAAGCTATATAGTAAAACTTCCTTGTCAACTCTGCTTCTGCCCAAAGAAGGGAAAACAGTTTCAGGCAAACTGTAATCAACATCTTTCCAACTATTCTGTGGTACTTCTTACTTGCATCTGGTTTTGTTTCCTTCTCTCCTCATACAAACAGCAGCAGAGCTGTGAACCGTTTCTTAAGATGTCAGTTTTCTTGATTTCAGGGAAAATGTCTTAGTGGTCTTCTTGGGAAATTTATGGTGTCATTTTCAGTCTCTCTTTCTGTCTTGGGACCTTTTTAGGCTTTCTGAGAAGCCCAAGCATGCCCTCCTTCACTTTCTCTCTTCCACAATCTCATGTGATGTTTTACCACTCTCCTCATTCAAAGAGTCAGACAGACTATCAAAGCCACTGGGGTAAAATGAGAAGTGGCTTTGATGTAACCAAAAGTTTTTTCTGCCTTAGGAATGAGTGCTCTGCCTCTACAGTATTTTCAGTTCCACTGGTCTGAGTGTTACAGTACGTTAATTTTCATTTGTAATGAGAGACGCATGTACTTGAGCTCACTACATAAAACTTATTATGGTGAATGCAAACAAGGTAAGAAAAAAACCCAAACCCATACATACATGGATACATTAAAATACATATATATGTATATATATATGTATGTGCGTGTGTGTTAAATTCCTTTTGGCTGTCAATATTTAAATATATGCTTAAAAAAGAAATGAAGGGAAGAAATCATCCAGTTCCTGCTCTGGCAGGGGTGTTGGACTAGATGATCTTTCAAGGTTCTTTCCAACTCCTAATGATTCTGTGATTCTGTGAAAGCAGAGGTTATATCCATTATGTTTGTCTGTGCATGCATAATGTTTGTGCCAACTTCCACATATATGCGTATTTACAGTTACTGAGTGTAATGTATGCAGGATTATCATCTTGGTTGACCTACATTCCAGTTAAAAAAAGAGCAAAACAAGTAAAAGCAACACAAAAAAAAATCCAGTCTAGCCAAAAGGCCAGAATCCAGAGAGGGTTTCTGTTTCTGGATAAAACAAAGACAAAGCAAGGATGCAATTAAACATATTTCTAAAACAAAACCCCACACATTTCCATGGTAAATTATTTAATCAATTTAGAGGTTGAAAAAGGAGACTGAAATGGTTTATAAAAGGAAAGAAATATTTTTATCTGCTTATTAAAAGGAAATTAAAATAATACGACAATATATACATGTGCTGTCTGTAAGGCAAACAGAATAAACTCAAAACCCACTAATAAATAAATCATAAATGCCATACAATAATTCTCTAACTATGATAAGTGATGACAAATGCATATTTTCATTCCTGTTACAGGGGACTAAACTCTGTGCAACTGAGGGCCCTGTTGGCAGCCTCCCTGCAGCCCCTGGGTAACACTGAATTCTCATAAGATGAAGGAGAGTTTGGCTGCTCTCATTCACTTGGAAGTGTGGCCAGGCCATTCTAGGTTCCTGTATGTGATGATGCATCTTGATCCAGGTAATAGCACTTCATACTAATATCCCTAGAATCTGCATTTCTGCATCATGGGCTTATGACATCTTTCATTTATATAGATTCCTAGGGAAATTTCTGCTTAGATAAAAATTTTGCTTCCCTTTTCTAGTTGTTCAGACTGAAATTAATACCTTCTAAGCTGTTTAAACAGCCAACACCTTGACAAATCAGAGATATACTGTGTTTAGGAAGCTTGTTTTAAGAGGTACTATAATTCAGCAGAGAACAAAAATAATTAAGCAAATTAAGACCCAAGAAAAAAAAAGAAGGGACATTAAGGTTTATGATAATAAAGTTGAAATACATTTTCTCCATTGTGTTAAATGGTACATGCAAACAAACAGCCATTTTCAAAACAGTAAGTTCTATAGCAGAAAATTAGAGCCACTAAGATGATGAGGGGCCTTTGGCATCTCCCACATGAGGAAAGGCTGAGAGAGCTGGATCTGTTTGAATTGGAGGAGACTGAGGGGGGATGTCATTAATGCTTATGGATATCTAAAGGGCGGATGTCAGGAGGATGGGTGCAGACTTGGTTGTGACCAATGACAGGACAAGTGGCAAACCAGTACACAGGAAGTTCCACTTAAACATAAGGAAAAACTTTACTGTGAGGGTACCAGAGCACTGGAACAGGCTGCCCAGAGAGGTTGCAGAGTCTCCTTCTCTGGAGACATTCAAAACCCGCCTGGACGTGTTCCTGTGTGACCTAGTCTAGGTGATCCTGCTCTGGCAGGGGGGTTGGACTGGATGATCTTTGAGGTCCCTTATAACCCCTGTCATTCTGTGATTCTGTATTCTGTTCATAAATCAAGAATTCCTTTGCTACTTAACCTGAATAGTCAATCACTCCTTTACTACTCTATCTTACATAAGGGGTATTAGTAAATCATTAAACCAGGAATATGTTTCCATACCATTTTCTCTGTGGACAAAGGCTCCCTGAGGAGATTCTGGGATACCTTTCCAAATTGTGATTGGTTTGGGATAACCAGGGTCCATGGATCTCATTTCTTCACTGTACCTCCAGTACCTGAAATGTTTTTAAAGTAAAAAAAAAAAAGCATTTGTAAGATAGTAGATTATTAACTACATACTTTTTTCTTTCAAACATTTGCTACACTCATTAGCCACAAATGGGAATACTTGAGTCCTTTTATTTGAACATACTACCAGATTACAAAGAAATCTATTTGCTGACTGGACAATTGCTTCATGTAAGCAGAAAGAAGATAAAACATTTTTGCACTTTTATAAGTAAATCAGCATGCTTCTCACTTATAATCGCAGCAACTCTGATGCCTAAGACTTCAGCATAGTGGCACAGAGAGATGCAACATATGCAAAAAAGATACATTAATTTTAGATAAAATTTTCATCACAAAAATGACAGTGGATTCAGATTAACATTCTACCAGAAATTTTAATTTAACTCCTTATATTTATGCATTACAGTACCTTTTCATTTTTATCATTCAGTAGATACCGTGTAATACAAAATTCTGCTTTTGTGCCTTTTTTTTGCCAGTCAGTCCTTCTTCAATTTAAAAAGCTTTAGCATGCAAATTCTAGGCAACCTGAACATGTAAGAAGCATTTACACTTGTGATTTTATTTACTTTTACAGATAATGTTGATAACTTCTTTGTCCTTATGCAGCTGATTAAATTGCTATGCATATCTTATTATAAGCTGGTTCTAAGAATTAACATACTTTATCTCCAGTGTCTCTGTCTATCCTGATATTTGAGTGGGTCACTTCATATCTTGATTGGATCCATTAATTTAGAGCATACCAATTTAGAGCATGGTTTTCTTGGAGAATTTTTTTTTCAAAATCAGTTTTATTCATGTGAAAAATTACATAAAAAGGCAGCCATTCACCGTTTCAGGACATCAAAAGCCTGTGAATATACCACTTTATTCGATAATCTGGTCACTGCTAAAAACTTGACACTTTTTATAATTTGAATTCATTTGACTTCAGCTTTTAGAAATCCTTGTTATGATCATTCCTGATATATTAAAAAGTCCTTAAGTGGATAATATTTTGTCTCTGCAAAGGTACTTAGACACTAATCAATTCACATCTTAATCCTTTTCAAAAAACCAAATTATCTAAACTCCTCTGTATTTCTCCCTGTGGGGCATTTCTCTGGATTTAAACTTTCAACGAAATTAAAAGGTGGCAGATTTCAAGTGGGTTAAGAGTTGGTAAGATACATTAAAAACCATTTGTGTTTATTTTTTTCTTTCTCATGCATAAATTATTTTATAGCCTGATTTCTTAATCTAGTCACATATGCATCAGTAACCAGCCAACAACGCAATCATCTTTATTTTGAAATGCAACATCTTCTAGAGTTTAAATGGAGAAAGAAACAACATGTAAATGTAGTACACAAAGCTCTACTATTATTGCAATCAGTTCATGCTCATCTTTTGACTCTTTGTTCATCTTTAGTTTGCATTTTCTCTTTTCACCTTTGCCTGTTCTCTCTTTCTGTTTCTTTATTCTCACTCTTTGCTGAGCTTAATATTCTATTTTCTAATCTCCATTTTTATCTGCATTTCTTCTTCACCAACTAAGTTACCTTTTTCTCTATCCTTCTTTCCAAGAACCCTATTTCCTTCCAGCATACTTCCACTAATTTTTCTTTTTTTCTCTTCCAATCTTTTCACCTTTTTGAGTTCCTTCTTTTACTGATCTCTGTGTTTTTCCACTAGACTGAATGATGGAAATAGATAGCCTTACAGGGCTTTCAAAAATATACCTTGTTATTAAAAAAAGAAGTCTTTGAGGACACTCCCAGCACATACTCAGAAGTCGCAGCACTGCTGTTTTTTCAGCATTGATGTGAGGAAAGGACTCATCACGATACTATCTGCATGCTGGAATAATGAGCATGTCTACAGGGTAAGTAAAAGCCTAGTCCTGATTCTCCTTGCCACTCCAAATGTTCACAAGCAGTCTCTCCCATGAAGCTTTGACTGATATGAGCTTTACAGACTATATAAATTGTGTTACTGTATCTCAAAGACTGATAAAGTAATAGAGAGAAAATAAATGAAAGTGCACTTCGTGGCTTTAGAAAAAGGGAATTTGAAAATATTTGCTAAAATATAGTCTTTCCCATATCTAATCTTATTTACTTAATGAATTCTGAACTATTGGATGACTAAGGAGAAAAGAATATTAATTTAAACTTTAGTACAAAAGCCAGTCACATCAGACAAAGGCATAAACAAGAGCATGTGTCAAGAAATGCAGGAAACCTGTTATCATCATCACTACTCAATTCCAGCAGGAGAGGAATGAGAGGGTAAAATGTTTTCTGTAGTCAACTTTTGTCCTCTTTTTATCTTTCACATAATTATATGGAAGAATTATCTTTAGTGTTTAAATTGATAAGTTTAAATATTAATAATAATGACCCACACATGAGTTGCTTTAGATATATGAGTATTACAATACCATTTTACTATTTGGACTTTTAAATCTTGTTACTGTTTTTGGGTGGTTTTAGGGGAGTGGTTTTTTTTTTGGTTTGGGTTTTTTTTTTCCCATTTTACAGCCAATATTCGTTGCTTTGTATTCTATTGCTCTAACTTTATTTATGTATACCATTGTTCTAGGACACTGGGACATTCAACTCTGTCTAGATTCCACCCTGGAGCTCCTTAACTACAGGTTACTGTCAAAACAAAGAAAGTATACCGGTTCTTGACTTACATAAGGAACATACTTTGTTATTTGACGCTGGTGTTTTTTGGTTCCCTTTCATTCCTACCTCCTGTCACTGAGAAGCTACATTTCTGTTATACCTTCTTCAGGGAAAGATCCACCCCTATAATAGATGTATACATACTACTAAAACAGCAAGAGAATTCAACTCTAAATTTAAAGTTAAAAAAAATTGTGATATAAACAATACAGAAGTTTAGTGGTTTATGGGTTTATTCCCATTGGTGGTCAGTATCCTTTATTAGCTCAATTATCTCTGAAAGGCTCATGTTCGATCTTCTTTGACATACGGTATTGCATTTACATCCTGCTGAGTTTCATTGTGCTTGTTAGCTCTAAGTAGCAACTTCTCCATTAACAGATGTTTACTCTGATAGCTCTTTTTTTCTTCTGTTATTACCATCAGTGTTTTAGGAAAGTCTTGTCCATAAGTAACTGTGCATGGAAATATAAAAGGACACTGCTGAATAAAACCTAAAGGAAATACAGGTCACACAAGATTCCTACTGTATATATTTTCCCAGAAATGTGGAGGTGGAAAATTATTGCCTGAAAATAAACTTAAATTAAAAAAAAACAATCTACTCAACCATGGGAAGCAAATTAGTTAGGTGGCTTTCTTCTCTACTGTGAAAGCTGATTGCTTGAAATTATTTCAAACATCACAAAAATTTTACTGAGTTATCTCTTTTCCTCATCATGAATGTTGGAGATTTTTTTTAGAAAAGCTTTAACAATAAACTTGTGAGTGGCAATCTGTAGTGCAATACTACAGTACTGCTAAAAATTATCAGCTGTAGTGTGCTAGACATGTTCCATGATGTGCATTAAATTAATTTCTTAAATGATCCATGAATACTATTAGCATCTCAGATCCTAAGCACCACACAGTAACAAAAGCAGTCATCATACTTTTTAATAATACTAATACAAACATTACAAATATTAACAAAATACAACTTGTCTTTGAGCACTCAGAATTTGCATGGTGATACATCAATCAACACAGTGACATAATGAAAACCCGTAAAATCCATCATTCAGATAACTTGCAGGGTTTCAAAAATTATTGAGTTCTCTTGACATGTCTATAAGGCAGACAAATATTCTTTCCCTTATTTTTACAAACAAGGAAATGAAGACAGAGACACTAAGTAACTACTGAAAGTCTCTTTCAGGTCTGGAAAATAACTCAGATTTTATTTCTTTTTTTTTTTTCTGTTCTTTATTAATCATAAAAACAAGTGACTCTTCTGAAGGGAACTGTAAGATTTATTTTAAAATAATTCCTAGGCAATTGTTCAAATTGTCCTCTAGCTGCCTGGTTTAGTTGTCATTTCCCTTTCTTGCCTCATTTTTATATAGTAGCAGAGAAGTCATTTTCACTGACCTTAAAAAGCTTTGGATCATGCCTTGCCTGTTTATGTGTTAGGGTTTAGAAATGTAGATAAAAAGGAGCAAGTAAAAGTATACAAAACTACTTTATTTTCAATATATATGTTTAAATTTGTCGCAGTTGTGACTTGCCTGCTGAAGTCTAAAACATAACTTTTCCACTGGACATACATATACAAGTTTCAGTATATTCACATAAACATAATTTAGTTTATAAGAAATGTGAAAACAGTATGACCCTCTGTGAAGAAGGAGTTAATTTCATCCATGGAAAATGAACTGTTTAAGTGGCCTGACTTCTTCTTAATAGAATAGAAATAGAGGAAAAGATTAACATGCTTAGCTGATATCTACCAAATTGTTCCTTGCAGAATTCCTATACCAACCTATCTCCTTTGAAGAAGTAGGTTTTCCCAACATCTTCCCACCAAATTGCTGAATCAATGCCATGGGAAGGAATTCCGCTTCCAAGTGTTACCAAATCATGAGGATAACCTGGCTGGAGAGTAGTGTCCTTGAAAACCCAGAACTTGTTACCTGTGCAAAAGCATATATATACACATACATATAGGTGTTAGTCTTCAATACTCTCAGTATTAATATTAATACACTCCTAAGAAATAAAAAAAGACTCCCAAAGGGCTATAGTGGTTCTGCCAAACACAATGACATGAAAAACGTTCTATCACTGGAGATAATGCAAAATTAAATACGCCTTACAGATATCTTGCCTTTATAAAGCACCTTTCATTCAATAAGACTACAGAATATTTTGATACCAACTATATACGGATGAAACCTGGAATAAAAATGAAGTAATCTCAAGAGGCTCTGTAGTAGATAATGTAATAAATTTACAGCAATACTACACAACAGATGCACATTTCATGAGGAAAGAAGAATGAATTCTAAGATAAAATTAGGTAAAAAAAAAATTACTGTCCTCATAGAGCCTGTATACATTTATTATTCTGTACTGTCTTTCTCCTCAAGATGTTAAATTACCTATGAAGGATGTACATATTATTTCTGAAATTATCATACTCTTTCATAAATCAAAATACTATTTTTATCATATTTTCTTTAGTGTGGCCTAAACACAGCAAACTGAGGTTCTTAAGTCCCATAAGTGAAAACACTGTTTCTGAAATTAATGAGGGTTTGCCTTTAGTACCGGTCGCACCTTTGGTTGTGGGTGATGAATCATTCAAAACCACACGATTTATTACATGCTGGTAATACAAGGTAGTTGTATGACTCTAGCCGGTGTTAGCACAGTGTCTAAACAAACCTCAGGTTACCTAAACTGTCTTAAATTAGATTAATAGCCTAGTGCCTCCTAGATAGGAATGCTGAGTGGTTAAACCCCTGCTGTTGTAGTTACTAGCTAAATATAATGTCTATATAGAGGTATGCATGTCTACAAAAGCAGCAGTTGTATCAGTGTTTTGTAGTATAGTCCCCTCTATATTTGTTTTTTGAGAGAACTTCCTGTGCTCTCTCTTGTAACTAGATAGCTTACCTCACCAGCCCACAACTCCAGTTTCCCAGATTTGGTTTGCTCTAGCTTCCTAGCCAAGCTCCTCTTCCCTACTGAACACTTTCACAATTATCTCATCTGGTTCATCATCTCATATTAAGCCTTTAGTCTAACTAATTGTGTCGTCCTCCATACTCTTTACTAGGGTCCTCTCAACGTACTGTGTCTCCTGTTCTATTCTTGCAACTATCTTCTCCTTTTTACATTCTGGCTTTCTTTTAACTCTTCTTCAAAATACACTTCTCACTCATGTCTTTTCAGTAGAGACTTGTCTTTCAAACACAGACAGCTTTGGCTGAAAAAAGGCAATAAAAATCCTCATATGCTCCCTAGAAATAGGGAAAAGGGAACATAATTTGAATTTTAGAACTTATGTGAAGAGCTTGCTCTGAGGCTTGTCTTCTGTTTGCATTATGTCATCTAGGCCACCAGGACACACTTTCTGAGCTAGACTATGTAGGAATCATGTGTTTATTTTCTCTCTAAAGCACTACCTTCATATGTGTTTCCAAAATCCATTGCTATCTTTAGTAATTATAACACAGAAGAAGAAGATACTCTTTGACATCAAGTAGACCCTTCAGTTACAGCACAGAAAGGTCTAGAGAAGTTCCATGCACATATATGTTCAATTGGCCTCCTGGATACTTCTCTTTAGAGAAGTTATTGTTATTTATGATGATGATATTTAAAATATAAGAGAAAAAGTTTGAAAATATATTTTGCTCAAACACATTTGGAAATAAGGAATAAAATCATGGCTGTGCCATTGCACTTAGTTGTAAGGCTGGGCAGGCTGTTACACAGACTTAAGAGGTGAAGGTACTGTGATGTATAAATATTTTATAAGGAAATGTAATAATACTCCAAGGATCTAGGATCAGGTGTATGCCAGAGTCACCAAGAGGAAAAATTCTGAGAGCCGCTTTGCAGTTGGTTTTATATTTTAGCTACCCCTCAGTGGTATTAAATGTTTGTTTAAAGGCGGGGGGGAGGGGGGTAATATCCCTGTTTGTACTGTAGTGATTTAAAGCATGTTTTCATTTTATCACAGTTTTAATTAGGAGAGGGGATACAGTTTCAGTCCCTCTCATGCTGAGTTTCCAGAGTAAATTTTTTTATCAGCTTCTTAACAGCTGCTTGTCACCTACTTTCAAGCACAGACACTGCAGTTTGCTCAACAGATGCATCTTCTCCCCCCCTGCCAGTTGAAGGAAGAAATGGTTCAAAGAAAGGGTATGTACAAAACCATTTGAAGTACTGAAAATAAAAGGGACTCAGATCTATGAAGAACAGTCATGGAAAGCTGAGGTCTGTGTTGACCTGACATTTACCTTTATTGAGGTTCCTTAAAAAATTCACTTACAGGGTTTGATCATGACAAGCTGAGCATCTTCAGTCATTCACTGTCCCTTCTCTCATGTGGTTTATTCTTTTGCCAATTCACATGACTGGACATAGGAGGCTTCAGATGGTAATGGCAGTTTCAAATGCAATGATAAAAGAAGTCATGCATTTTGGACCTTACTAGTTGATACTTATGGTGTGAACAACAGATGGCATCCAGTGTATGATACTAAGCCAGCTCATTTCTGTTTCAGAAGATCATTCCAAATGACAGCTGATGCACAGCATTGAGAGGCATATGCTGTGATGTCTGCAATGCCATTACCTTTCTCTGTGCTTCACAAGGAACAGAAGTTATCAGTCATACCCAATGAGATAAATTAGCTATTCACAAGATCAGGTCATATCAAAATAAGTGAGGGTAGAGCACACACCACTATAAGTGACACCACCACTTAGCCAGGTATTTGTTTCAAATTCAGATATACTGAAGTAGAATGAAAGTGCAGATAACGGTAACAACACAAGACTTAAGAAACTAAATTCTTCTTCACATGATTTCTTACTAAGAACAAATTCTTCCTGCATAAACAGAGAAAAGGTAAATTTAACTGTAGAAAAGGTAAATTTAACTGTATTTTATGGAGACAGTAGGGCATTGAAAGCTTTAACATATGTGTGCAAGACTTCTATTGATTCTAACTAGAGGGAATTGCATTTAACATTTGCTTTGGAAGTCATGTTTAGTCTGCTTCAACTGTGTTGATTGTTCATGGGAAGGAGTGTATACAGGAAATCCAAATGTTCCATCTGGCTGACAGTTTTCACCTTGGTTTTTTTTTGTTTGTTTTGGGGGGCTTTAGGTGGTTTTGTGGGTTTTCTGTTTGTTTATTTGTTTTAAATTAGTTTTGGGGATTTTTTCTATTTAGCTTCTTTCCTTCACCTGGAGGAAAGTGGGTGGCTGTTGATCAGAGAATTTCTCAAAAGTCAGAAAAAGGGAGAAGCTTTCAAATTCAGAACCAAATATCAGTAGGAGTTAAAGCTGAAAATCAGGGCAAAAAATGCCTGACTGCGATGAGAATTATCTCCTTTTATTTCTAACTTACATTTATATATCTTAAAATGTATTAAAAATGAATGCTTAAGTCAGTATACTTTTCTTTAGCTCATATTCCAATTCTACTGGTAAACAGACAATACACTTCATTAATTGTGATTATAATGGAAATAAAGAATATATGACAAAACTAGAATAATTATAGTTTGATCCTTTTTATAGATAATTAATGCCTGTTCAGAGGCTTAACCTATGGTCTTGGCAGAACTCACTACTGTATTTATTTTACAAAGTTGGTTTTTAAGGTCTGGTTGGTGGGTTTTTTCTTCTCATAGAGAATAAAGCAACACATGTTTCATGAAGTCTGTCCAACCTTCACAATGTTTCATCTCTCTGCTTTTATTCCCTAATGTAAGATCTAATACAATAACAAGCAGAATGGTAAGGTCACAAGCTGAGAATGAAGCAAGTGATAAAAAAGTCAAAATGTCTTACTTTTTGCAATAATGCTTTGTTTAATATCATCACTAAAAAGTAGGGAAACAATTGGGAAGGATGAACTGTAACTGCAATTATTTGAAGTCTTTCAACATCTATCTTTGACATTCAGAAAAAAAATACTGGTAATAAAGGGTATCTGTATTGCTATGCTTCACTTAAAATAATGAATTTTAATTCCATATATTCTTCAGACTATTTAACTGCCTAATGACTACTGCAAATAATTATGCAGTTTTTAGCACCTGCAGTTCTTCCTTTGCAGAATCAGAATGCTGAATAGTTATGCTTCTGGGTTGGCAACAACTAATTTTTTTGTCCATGTTATATGAAATTACGATATGTTTGTAGTACAAGACCTGTGTGGGATATAGTATATAATCACTGTAAGTGTTAGAGTGATCAGAAAAAATCCCAAAAATTTTAGTGATTATATTCAATTGAAACTAGTTAAAATGCTAGTATCTAATTCTAAGGGGGTTTTTTCTCCAGTCACCCTTGCTCTTAATTTTGGTCTTTAAAGTCAGGATCAAGTGTCTTCTAACTAGTATTCCAAAATCACTATTCATGCTTCCTTTTTCTGTCATTTCTCTGTTCTATGATCTGACACTATAGTAAATCTATTTTTCAAAATAAAACTCTTAAGCAGTGGAATAAGCAGAATTGAAAGTTATGATGCTACTAGCATCGGTTGTATGAGTTTTACAGCAGCTTGATTTAAACTTGTTTCAGCTTGATTTTCTATAGACATCTAACAAATTTTGAATTATCTCACAGGCTCTTCTAGTATTCTCAGGGGAATAATGTCAAATAGGTATAAATATACTGATAGATTTTATTAGCACAATAAGAGTAGCTAGATTTCTGATAGCAAAAACATGAGCTATAAAGATATTTCAAAGGTTTATATATAAATGTTCTATCCCTAGCTGTCACCTTATATCAATTGCATATGGCTCATATTTTACAACAAACCTCCCATTATAAAAAAAAATAGTTTTTAAATACTTTTATTCCTTTACCTAAATCTTAAAAATGTCACTGGCCTAAGAGAATATTGTTTATCCTGAACCTATGACAGCATAGGCAGTTAAGGTGAAGCAAGGTGGCAATTACTCACTAGCAATCACAGGTGTGTAAATTGGCTTACTCCTTTCTTCACCTTCAGAGAGTAGAGATATTGTTCCACAAGTATGAAAGCAGGAGTGAAAAACCAGTCAGTCACAAGAGACACTGCTTCACACTAGTAAAAAAGCCTCCAATGTGAGTGAAAGAGGGCACAGGAGGTGGAAGGTGTGCCTGGAACCTTTATTTGAGCATCTGCAGAAGATACAGTAGCTATTCTGAAGGGAGGCTATTTACACACTGATTCGTTTCTCCAGCACACACCAGAGATTCAAGACTCTATACCTTAGGGGACGTTGGATGTTATAAATATCTTTAGAAGAAGTTTTGGAGACTATTTTATAAACTGTTTTTTGTTATCTATAACCTAGAGACTACTGAACCAACACATCCCTCTAAGATATAACTAGAGTTAGAGAGCAAGGGGTGAAGAGTTAAATAATGATAAAATATATTTTGAGGTCACTGGGAAGGAAAAGACTAAGCTTAATCATTCCTATCTGAAGCTCAGGTAATAGATCCCAGCATTATCGAGGCAGAGGTCTGGAATGCACAGAGTAGTTCCTTTTCTCTGTGTAGCAGTGATGAGCAAAGGAATATCTACAGAATATATTTGAATTCTCCCATGTCTGTTCAATGGACCCAAAATCAAGCAGAAGGATGGAGATTTGGAGGTATCTTGATCATAATTCCAGATTTTATGAAACTCCCAGAGTTTATGACATGGAGTTTATTTTATGGCAACAGAGGTAAATGCATATGATTTATTGAAGTCATGTAAACGAAAAATTTGCTATATGGAATGCAATTTTCCTTACGATTCACACAAAAATACAATTTCTGTATTAGTAAAACATAACTTCATCTTCATTGCACTGTTATGTACTATTTCTGCGTGTTATTAAACATTTCCCATTTAGGATTCCCAAGATGACAAAGTTTCCATAGTGAATGAAATACTATTTCTATTTCCTTGGTAATGATTCCACTTGTAAAGATAAATTAATTTTTTTACATAACAACTTTAAAAAAATCTACTTTTTCGTAATGACTTAACAAGTTAATCACTCACAACACTAAATAGCTGAATAATTTTTCACATATCTTTTAAGTCTCTTCTTTCGTCTCCCAAAGTATTATCTTATAAAACATACCTAACACGGTTTTCACTCCTTTTTTGCTAAACATGTATTTACTTAACATATAGGATAATTTTCTCATTGAAACCAAATCAGACATATGTTCAAGAACTTTAAATTTGAAGAAGAGCTGATGCCTGGAGTGAAAATTTGAAAAGAATTATTAGCAACAATTCAGTCCATACAACATATTTTCTAGAGTTTATGCTTCTTTAAAAATAATAAATACACATTTATCAAAAGATATTTAATTTTCCCACCTGAAACTCCTGACATCACAGTTTTCAGGTGAAGGAAGTACAGCGCAGTACAGTGAGATATATGTAGCACAGATGTCATTTAAATACATGCAAATTTCATTTGTATAAAAGGAAGAAGAGTGAAACGAACCACAATTAAAATTATGCTTTCATTCTTAATTCCTAATGCAATTATTCAAAAAGGATTTCACAGTAGATCACAGCATTGCTATGTCTTTTATTTATACTTCTAAATTTTTACAGAATATGTAAATGATCTGAAGGTTAATCATAAATTGAAGCTGTAGTTGCCAAAATTAGAAAACATAAGTCATATACTCTTATACATTTAGCTACCAGTTCGCAACATGATTTACAAATCATTAGTAAAAATAAGCAAGATATGTTCCAAGAAATCATCATAGCCGAAAGCATTACACAGTATCTTACTTTTCTTCTTTTCTTACCTTTAAAGAAGACAAAATTCCCCTCACTGTTTTCATAAACTGCATCAATGCTGGGAGGCAGTCCCCTCCAGAAGTAGGTAATCTGCATGGGGTATCCATCCATCACCCTGTTGTTTCTGACTCGCCAAAACCACTGATCCTGGAAACCAAATATAGGTCTCTTACTATGCTTTGAGGCATTTATATGTGTTCAGTTGCTGTCTTGGAAATACTGAACAGCCTATCCTAGCATTTTTAGAGCACGACCTTTTGCTGTTTGCATAACCACATTCGTGTCACATCTACACATTACAGATGTGTCAGAACTAGTTCCCTGTGGTAGAAATAAGCTATCCATGTGAACTCTGTGTTTGGTGCAGATAGCCTCCAGCAGAATGTATAGCTTGCTGTATGAGATGATGTAACTTTCTCAGCATCACCTGGATAAGGGGCCAAACTTAAAATTTCTGGACTGATTACAAGCACTTTTAGACTGAACCATATCTGCAAGCCATTTTTCTCCAGTGCCTGCTAAAAGTGAAAGTTGATAGCCATAGCTGTAACATCACTATATCAGTCCGATAAGAACTACACTCTGAAGACAACTTTACAGCAGTGAAGATTTTCAGTCATCTTGTGTAATACGAAATAGAACAGTTAACATTACAGCCAGTTATAGGTGTTAAGTCCAGTGTCCTGGTAAATTTCTCTCAGCTTGTTGACATTTAAAATGGCTTTTCTCTGTGGGATATGCTATTGCTTTAAGTGAGTGTCATACGGAAGTTGCATTGTTGAGGAATGAAGAATGTCAAAGTTGAGAGATGAGTATGTGACATATTAGGTGGGTGTTGATAAAGATGTTGTTGTTGTACCTCTTTAGCTCTTATAACAATAGTACCAGTTCATCCAGTATTTAGAGATGAAGAACGGAATAAGCAAGTATTTAACTTTTTACAAACATTTTCACATTTTTGCAGCATTAATAATAGCTAAAACAAAACTCTTTAAATGATAAAGAAAGTACTGTTCTGTCAAAGATCTGTCGTACTTTTACATGGCAGATCAGCCTTCTTTCTGTATAGGTCAACTTGCCATGCAAAGGAGATCTGTGCTCTTATGGGAACTGGCACAGCTTACAGAGAAGATTAATACATTGTAGAAGTCTGCTTATGATGAACTGTGTTCATCATCTTTCCAAACCTGAGATCGCTGCTGTCTTTTGTTTATCTTTCCAATGACTCAAAAATTTATAAATCTCCACAAAAAGTATTGGTCATATAAATACAAAACAGCTCAATACATACGTACAAAAATACATCTTAATCATGTGCATAAATGAGTCTAAAATTGAAAGAGTTGTACTGAGTCCCAGATTTCTGAGAACTCTGGTGTTAAAAAAAGTTCAAATAGCTTACACAACCTGAAAAATATTATCTTGAAAAGTTGCAACTGTCTGAAAATAATACTACTAAAATTCCTCACATTAAAATTAGGGGAAATATCCTCAAAGCAGACATTTGGAAGTACTTTTTCATTGAAACAGCAATACATGCTTAAAATGGATTTTAAGGTTAGATTTTTTCAGCATCATCAATCTAGGAATGACTTAGAAAGGAATGATGTAATGTTAAGTCTCTATAGGCCAAATTTGTCCTCCCCAGATTTCTATAAAACCCTCAAAAGCCAGGCAGTATCTCAGAGATCAGTTATCAAAGTGTTAAACAAAGGACAAACAAGTAGCAAGCTGCATCGATTTAAAACTGCCGTCTTTGTGATATCTATTACTATCTTCAGTACAATGGAATATTCCAATCAGGACTTTCTTCAGTCCAAGACAGAGATAACCTTTTTTATTTGTCTGAATTTCGTTGCAAAAACACATCTTAGAAGACTATGTTTAGCTGCAGGAAGGAACATATCCAGCTTTCATAAAATGTCCACCAACTCAGAAGGACATAGATCAAGTTGTGGGTACAAAATAGGCAAGATATTTAAAGCTGAACAAAGGCTGGCAGCTGAATACAAAAGGACATAAGTAGACACATAATCACTTCATTGAACAAAGGTTATAAATGAAATGTTCAGGCTTTCAGGACTTTCCCAAGACACTCAGGAAAGTCTAGACATCAGTGCTATAGACAAAGCTTTAAACATTCTAGGCTGGCTAATTAATCTTAACTTTCAGATGGTACATAAAAGCAGATCTTGCAAATTACACTGTGTTACCAGAGAAGGATGTCTGTAGTTCTAATGACAGGAATAATCTTTCGATCAGACTCAATCAATCTTAAAAAAAACCAAACCATAAAAACCAGAAAGAACTCTAAACTTTAAACAGTCACGGCTGTATTCAATAGTTCACACACTTTAAAGGCTAGAATAGAAGTGGCCGGAGTAGCAAGCAGCCATCTTAGTTTGGGCAGTACTGCACTGCTGGTGGGCCAGCACTATCCCATCCTGGTGACTTCTGGTGTAACATCAAAGTGTCAGTGGCATGACCTCAGTAAAGAGACTAAACACACATTTGTGAAAGAAACTGACTGTAGCAAACACAGATTTCACAGTGCAACAAAATCTGTAAAATCAACACATCAACAAAGATCCTCTTCTTGAGAATGAGTGATGTTTCAGCCTTAGTGATTTCTGGAATACATTTGCATTAATCATTTTGATAACAAGACCAAGAAAATTATATTCTGCAGATTTGGTACTGAGTGGTATGTCAAATTGTGTTTTTCATTTTAATATTAATGACTTGCAGCATAATAGTGAGACTATTCATATTTACATTTTTCTCAAATTCTTCAGCAAGCCAATAATTTGCCCTGCTATGCCACAATTAAAATCTTGACAATAATAAAATTATGGCAAAGCTGGAATGTTTGTTTCATGCAGCACAGTCCCAGGAATTTGTTTTTAAAAATATACATGTGTGTGTGTATATACATATATAAAAATACATATGGTAATGTCAGTACTATGCACCCATAAGATTTCAAAAAAAATATTCAAGGTATATGACAAGAAATTAATTCAGCTGGGTGTTACTGTGTATACATGTCCATCCTAGATTGGCACAGGCCTTTTCACCTGAGAGTGATTATAGAATATCACCACTCTATCCTGTAGTCATGGTATTGTGAAAAATCAGGATTCTTCACTATCTTTTCTTCTTTTTTTTTTACCTTATTACTTCTCAAATTCTACAGAGAAATGAGATTACCACTTCTGTAATAATACTGCTAGATTAGCATTCACTGAATTACATAAGTAGAATTGATTTCACCAGACTTATATGACTACAATGTAAAAATCTGTTTAGAAATGAATCACTGAACCTGGCGCAATGAAGGTCCTTCACAGAAACATTGTACCGTAAGCTTCACTTGGTTGTTTATTTCTCTACACGATTATAAAGGGAATATAAAAAACTGTCTTCTGTTTAGATGTTTGCGAAGTACAAAGTCAGCATCTAAATTCAATTGAGATAAAACCTGTCCATTCTCTAATATTTCTCTCCTAAGTTCAACTCGCCATAATGCAAACAACATAAAATCATAAGGATGACCACGAAAGGCTAGATCAGGGTTCATCTAAGCCTGTACCCTGTATCTCCACTGGAGTGACTGGAAAATTAACAGATAAGACTTCAGTCCTGAAGTGGTCAGGCAGCTGGACTAGATGAGGGCTGTAGGTTCCTTCCAAATCCTCTAGTGTAGTCCAGTCTAGTCTATGGCAATAAAACCAAAGGGAACATGCAGTAACACCTCTCTGATACACTCTACTAGTCACTCATTATTTGCGGTTCAGGGATCTCCCAAACCAAAGATGACAATTTTGTGATTAATAGCACTTGATGGACTTTCACTCTTTTTGACTCCTTCCACAGCTCCTTCCCACATGGAAGCTTAGAGCATCCACAGCTATCTGTAGAAACATGTATGACAATTTAACAAATCATAGTGTGAAAAGCCATAAGCAATCAGCAACAGTCACAGCTGCTCACTGGTGTTCAGTCTTCACTCACCTTATTTCTATATCACCAAGAATAGTAGCACTTTGATTGCAAGATCTAATTCAAGATCTTTGTTGCTTCATATTAAAACCACCTGGTAGACTAAATCCTTCTGCTTGTTAGCAGTAAACCTTTCAATAATGTAACACATCTGGCCAATATTAAGGATAAAGGATCTGTGGCTTGAAATAAGATCTCCCTGTGTCATTGACTTTAATGTCTAAATACTCCACTCTGAAACATAACTGTGAACATAACATACCATGCTCTCTCTTCTGCTCATGCAATCCTGTAGGCTTCTTATTTTCTTGCTCTATTTTCTAATACATGCCATAGCAATAATCATGAAAAATGGGGTACTGCTCATCAGCAAGGACACTACAGGTTTCCACAGAACAGAAATTTTGAAAATGTGTAATTTTAGCATTTTTATCGTCTTATTAAAGCAGACAGAAGTGGGCATGTGATTTGCCAGTAGGTGTATTTTTAGAGATAGCCAGAAGACAAGAATCAGCAAATACCTGGAAACATCTGAAAGCAGAACTAGAAGTTTGGATAATTTATAAGACTGGGCAAGACAGGTGCTGGCAGAGGTTGACAGAATAATTTGTTTATGTAAATTTAATTTCCCTGGCTGACTTTTCTATGAACATACTGGACTCAACAGTTTTGGACTGCCAGACTTCAAACTGAAACTCAAGTTAAGAAACTCTAGCATGTGGCTGTAAAGCCTGCCAAGGATATCTTTGAGGCATCAGGTGGGATAGGCTCTGCTTATAGATAATTTCAGCACATATGGCTAAATGTACTTAATTTATCTTAAACAAAGTTCTATTTACCACAATTTTATAATCTGCATTTGGATAAACAGGTAAAACCGGTGAAAATGTGCTGCCAACACAGTTCAGCTGTTATTGAAATTCAAAAAAGGCATACTCCAAGAGAAGGTGTATTCACTCAGAGAAAGCTCTTTCACACTTGAAATAAATAGCTTGAAACAGTTTCTCTGACAAAACACTTCTCAGTGTATTTAGTTATACTGAATAAACAGAATTTTTACTCTTTTGAGAAATACTGTGCATTCAAAAACTGTCTATGCTACCATATTGGTTAAATACACTTTTAATCATTTCACTTCCTCAAGACACATTAACTCCTGCAGACAGGTTGAACACATCGCCTGTCACATGCACTCCAATTCCAAGCCTGACAAAAACATACATTGAATGTATAGCTTTTAGTGCCTTGCCTTGCTGGCTAGCAAATGCCTTTTTGTAAGCATCTGTAGTTACCCAATAGCTCCAAATATATGGATCACTCCTGTGCAGCTGGGATTTTGCACAATAATGGAGCACGAAATATTATGACTATAGACATAATAAGTAAATTAAACTTGGACAGTTATTCCCAGGTCAAAAAGCACAACAGAAACAAAAAAAATAATCAAAACTTAATTGAAAAGTGAGCAATATATCTAAGTATCAGAAAATGAACATTGAGTAAGGAGAGACTGTAAGCTGTTTAAGAAACACTATTACAGATAAAAAGTAGTGGGATGAAGAAGCAGAAGCAGTAACTCAAATTGAGTGATATGAAATTTGTTTTATTTAGAAGATGGTATACTTTTGAGAAAGTAAAAAACAAACTGAACAAAGGTTATGCATAAATAATTCTGCACTGTCAGCAAATGCCCTAGGTATTTTTTCCTGCACATATCATAGCATCATAGAATCATTTGGTTGGAAGAGTCTTTTAAGATCATCGAGTCTAACCATAGCCTGTCCACTACTAAACCATGTCTCTGAGCACCACTTCTACACAACTTTTAAATACCTCCGGAGATGGTGACTTCACCACCTCCCTGGGCAGCTTGTTTCACTGCCTGATAACTCTTTCAGTGAAGAATTTTTTCCTAACATCCAGTCTAAACCTCCCGTAGCACAATTTGAAGCCATTTCCTCTCGTCCTATTGCTTGCTACTTGGGAGAAGAGACTGACCGCGACTTTGCTACAGTCTCCTTTCAGGTAGCTGTAGAGGGAGATGAAAGTCAGTGATTAAGTGAAAGGTCTAAAATACAGTATATCATATAGGATCATAGCAAATGCCTTCCTCATAAAGCATTTATTTATTAACAACTTGGAGAATCCTGAATGAAAGATTGTATTAGAGTAAAAAAATCTGGATCATAATGCATAATTTTCATACTTTATTGTCAGATACAGTCTCCTCCTAATCTTACAATAAACTTATTTTAGCTTTCTAGTGATGGGTGTATTAAAATGTCCTTCCTGTTTTATTTTATGAACTCTTTTAACAAAGTTTCTAAACCAGTTTGTAACTTTCCTTTTATTTATTTCTATTTGTTGCTAGCAAACCTTGCTGCTATCTCTTTTTCTTTGTGGGTTTTTTGTTGTTGTTGTTTTATTGTGAATTTTTGGGTTTTATTTTTTTTTATTTTTCTGTTTGTTTTTTAAATGAACATTTAAATTTCTACTCCTATGAAATCCTTTCAATTTCAGTATTTGTTCTCACTTTAAACATCTTTCAGGTTCCTTAAGGGACACAACTGATGGGTAGGAGAATTAAAAACATTCATCCATAATACATAAGCTGGTAGAGTTTTTAGTGCAAAATTAAAGGAGCTTTCTTCTCTCAACACCTCATTTTTTCCTGAATCTCTGGATCAACAACCACTGCCAATGATAAAACATTAATTTGCTACAAAATCTCTAGAGCTCTGCCCTTTATTTTATACCTAATGAACTCTATCTGGAACTCTGTAATGACATGTGACACTGTGACTCAGAGGTCCAAATGAAACCCAGAAAAATTGCCTGGTGTGACAGACATTCTGAAAAATCTACAAAGAGCTAGAGAGAAGAAAAAATTTGAAACCTCTCAAGTGGTAACTTTTGTAACTACTTGGAGATCAAGATTAAACTGACTTCAGCAGAAATTAGGTTTTGTGCTGGTCTTACAGGGAACCTCAAACCTTGCTGTAGGTACACAAAGCAGGAAAAGACTAAAGGCAGGGAGTGAGAAAGGTGAAAACCAAGGACAAATCACTGTAAATTACAACATTTTGTCTATGTTTATAAAAATGTGTGTGAAACCCCCAGTAATTTGTGAAATACCCTCATATTGTACAGCAAATAACTCTGTGTGAATTTCTCTCAGTGAAAGAATATATATTGTGCTGTTAAGGGTATTCCACCACCAAAAGATCAAATAAGATGCAAAACTGAATAAAATAGTATCTACAGCTGCTAGGGAGAGAAGTTTTGCTGTGGCTAAACTTCACAGGATAACTGTTTGGACTATTTAATTAAAAAAAACAAAAACAACCAGCAAACAAACATAATACCTCAGTCCAAATCAAAGTTAGTCAAATGCTGAATTCCAATTAATACTGCAGCTCAAAATTATTGACAAAATACATAAAGGTTTCACACTGGGTCATGTTTTCTCCTCATAAACTACCTCTGACCATGTACAAAAGCAAGCCTTTGTCAATGGGAAATTAAACATACCCAGCAGTTCTGCAAAGCAGGAGCAGCAGACTGAAACATTCAGACAAATGAGTATCCTATTAATTTTTTCCCATCTGAGTACTGTGGGGAAAAAAAAACAATCAACCAAACAACAAACAGTGGTAAATAAAATACTAAGCTATTTAGTAACTTTAAAATATTCTCTGAGAAATAAGAGTTCCAGTTATGTACACAGAAACATACCAGATGACACAACCCGCAGAGACTATATATCAAGACTGTGATCCTCGAGAAAATGAAGTTCCCCTAGTTTATGGGACTATTAAGAAACTTCCTGAATTTGGGAAATGCAAGATATATTTATTGTATCTAAGTCAAAATAAATATACTTCTAAAAATCTTGACCTAATTTCAGAAGGCACTTTTCTACATATACTTCAACAGTTCATGTGAATTTCACCAGGGAATCTCAATGATGGGCCTGCAGCATGTGGGATTAGCGGCTTTGCTTCTACTCATATGGAAAAATCCACTATTTCAGTTTTTCAGGGAATTGAATGTAGAAAAAACATTAGCACAATTAAGGTATGAGAATGATTGCTGAAATTATTTTCCTTTTCTGTCTTGCATTTTTTCCAATATAGAATTTGCAAGGAAACTTATAGCTTGGTCCTGCTTCAGTTCCACAGCAGAAAAGATTTGGCACTAGTGAGACTAGAATCAGACATTAAAAGGACACTGCCAATCTAGCTCATTTTAGGAAACAGTTAACTAAATGAGCTATTCTATACACACACAATACTTTAGCTCAGCTTATTATTACCATGATTCATATTAAGAACAAACAAAGCTCCTTTAAAACTACAAAGGACTGCTATCTGTTCATTAACAGTTGAATAATGCATTGAAGTTGCCTTATTTGAACTTCTAGAAACAATTTATCTTTCCTAATGTGTTTGAGACAACAGCCTGGTCGTAATAGGGTAAAAATGTGGTCTGAGAGCCACTGTGAGAAGTCAGAGCATTTAACACTGCTCAGGAAAACCTCAGCATCTCCTGTTTTGAGATCCTGAACGTCCCTGATAATTTCCTCATTGGAGATGAGACCAATTCACTGGATTAAAAATAAAGTGATGTAAAAACATCACCAAATGCTATTGCTAGTTCTGTTGATTCTTTATATTCCCAAAGAAGGAACGTACTTCCTTGGTACAATTTATTAACCACTGTTAATTACCATTTATTACTGGCATCCAATCAGACACTGAAGCACGCCTCCAGACAAATTAAAGCCCAGACAAGTTAAAGCCACTGTTTTTTATGTATTTACTCTTTTTCTTAACACCTTGTTAATGCTAACCAACACCATGAGCAAAAGAACTAACTGCTGTGACTCAGAGTAGAAGTAAGTAAAAAACTGGTAAACTGACCCACTTGTTTACAGGAAGTACTACACTGAGCCCACTTTAAGGTGTCTGCCTTCAGCTAAGCCATTGACATGAAAAGTTCATTCATGTAAATAAATTTATTATTTATTAATAAATACATTTTATTTACAGTGATTTTATCTAGGAAATTGTTGCTAATCAGTAGCATTTTTTTTCCTAGTATCTGTTCTTATCCATTTTTCTGTGTAACCGACAAAATAAAGTAACGTCAAGTAATTTATTCAAGGTCAAAAATGGTTCTGTTAATGTTAAAATCTATCTTCTCGGCTTCATATTCTTAGTCCTAACTATTGACCCGAATAGCCTCTTTTGCTCATTTGATATATGTACAAAACTGTTTTTCATTGCTCTTGCAGAAATCTATGGCTGTGCTTTAAAAAAAACAGCCAACTACAGTGATCCAGAAATTAGGCTTCAGAGATTAGGGAAAATATGAAAAAATAACATTTCTTTTTCCAAAGGAGTCAAAGGGCTATTGCACTCCATATACATTCTGACTGTCTTCACAAGATAAACATCTTTTTTTCCCTCATCATTTATAAGCTCCTGTATAGGTCTCCTTCATGGACACTATATACAAGAGAACTGTGATGTGCACTCCTGCTCATCCAAAGTCTCATCCTGGTTTATGTACCACCAGGATGACAGGATGTAACAAGAGGAACTATGACTGAAGCTGGAGCAAAAATGCCTCATTTACATTCAACATCAAGTTCTAAAGTATGCTTGATTAGCCAAAACATTGGTAATCCCTCTGAAGCATCTCCTGACTTTTTGTAGTAATTCCAATAAAGTTCTACCAGTTTTCCCACTTCTAGTGCTGCACAGTGGTGGATCCAAGATGCAGAGTTTCTTCTCCTTTATTTTATCTTTGAATTTCTTCTTTTCTTTATAGGCTTCCTTCTTTTACTCTTTCTCTAACACATACTTTGGCCATTTGTATTGGATGTTGGTGCCCTGGTTCTGGCAGGTGGAGAACTGTGGGGGCAGCCTCTGTGAGAGCAGGCCAGGGCTGCCCTGTGCCAGATACAGTCATTTCCAATAGGCCCACCTCAGGAGAAGCTGAGCCCCTCAGCCGAGCTGCTGCCGCCTCTGTGGTTACGTTTAAGAAAGGGGAAAAGCATTGCTCCCCACTCAGAGTTTGTTGATATTCAAAACACTTTCATGTTTACTAGCAGATTTGTGGAATTTCTGATTTTATTTCCAATACACAGAGTAATACTGAATACTTGACAACAAGCTATACAAGAATTCTGCAGTTCTTCAACAAGCTTTGAAAATCATCTATTCATATTTAGACTAGATTCTGCAGATCACTCTTTCATGCTATATTTTTCTCATTTGAAAGACAACATTCATTGCTCAACTCTTGCAAAGAAATCTTATTTTGTCTAAAATCATCAACATAAAAGGAATATAAAACTATTAACATTTATAGAATATAACTGTGAAAGTTATTTTGGGTATCATATGTTGAAATTTTGCTAAATAAATGGCTAGTACAAGGCAAATAAGAAAAAAACTGCACAATACTGTGAACTTACATTACCTTTTCCTAAACAAAATAAAATATTCACCTATGTACCTTACGCAGTTTGGTTATTTGCTATGCAGAAATGGTTTTGGACATCTATTTGATTGACTATTAGTATATCCAAATACTGTATGTGCTTCCTTGAATATTAAAAGTATAAGACATACACACACATTAAAAGAAAGGCATATCTTAAATTTAGATCTTAGGCTTAAAAAAATGCCTGAAGAGGCAATTAATATTTTTTTAAACTATTATTATTTTTTAAGGAAACAAGATTGATATAATTCAGAGAGAAGTGCCAGAGAAACAACCTAATTAAATGAACATAGTTTACTTGCAAAGGAATCCACAACCATGGCTATAGTTCTCTTTTGGAAGACAGGTCTGATTTAAACCCTGGCCCTTTCTTATCTCTGCTCAGCTGAGTGCAGTAATTAACTGCAATAAATAACTTAATTACTGTCATCTCTACTGGGTATTTGTGTTGCCCTTTCCAGTGCAGATGAAAACAGTTTTTTAAAAAATTTTTCTCTACATTTCAAACTAACATTTAAATTACTGCATATGAACAAATTCATTCAAAAATACACATCTCTTATGACTGCTCCTAGTATCTGGTGTTCTATGGAAGTAATTAATTTAAGAACATTTTGATATACATTTGGTTAATATTTACTTTTGAAATACTGTATCATTTTGTTACAACTCTATTCTCATTAGTAAATTATTATTTCATTTTATCCTTTATTTTAATTCTTTCGGCCTTATTCAAATACATATTTTACAATTTCTTCACTATCAAATTGTACGAGAGATTTTTGTAGAAGTTTTGATTTATATCCATCTGCCTTCACTATTTTTCCCGTGTAGACAGACTGTAGCAGTGGCATTTATCCATTTCTTCGTATAAGTTTTCAAAACTACTCTGAAGCAATCAAAACCTCTAAGTAACTATAAAATACTTTCAGTTCAAGGAAAAAGTGTTATGCAAAATACCTTTAAAATGCGCTATAGAGCCTTTGGTTACTACCAGCAGCTGGATGACACTAGATTTTATATCATACAGGAAACTCAGCAATCTTAGAGATCCCTAACAACATCATGGGTTGATCTAGGCCTTATGTGGAAGAACATAATGTCCTGTACCACTATCATATACTTCTAAGATTCACTTGGCTCCTCCTGGAAAATCTTCCACATCAGAACTTGTCCAGTGTATCTATTTGGATTACAAGTCTGACAGACACAGACTTTCCACCCCAGTCCTCTCACATCTTTTCCCTTTCAACATGCTGTTACTCTTCCCAACAGCTCTGTTCTGGTTTCCTAAGCCTGCATGACTGATGGCGTTCCTGATCAGCAAGTTTTAAGGGTTTCTCGAGTTGGGTTGGCCCGAACATTGAAAACCAGCTTGATATTGGTATCACGCTTGCTTACTCACCTGACTGGTGCAATCTTGCCAGGGAGGTTTAGATTGGATATGAGGAAAAATTTCTTTACTGGAAGAGTGGTCAACCACTGGAAAGGGCTGCTCAGGGAGGTGGTGGAGTCACCATCCCTGGAGGTGTTCAAGAAGCACATAGATGTGGCACTTCGGGACATTGTTTAGTGGCCATGGTAGTGTTAGGTTGACAGTTGGACTTGAAGATCTTAACGGTCTCTTCCAACCTTAATGATTCTGTGATTCTGTGATCTGCATTATAGTGCAGCTGGAGATGACATTACACAGTGCTATTGCTTTTCTCATGTGTCCCAGAACATATTAAAGGTAACAACTCAGGTACGAGAGTTATGTTTTTAATGCTATCTTTGCCGACTGATCACTCAACTTGAAAATTAAAGAAAATTAAAGAAAATTAAAGAAAATAAAATTAAAGAAAATAAAATTAAAGAAAAGGAAAAGAAAAAAAAAAAGAAAAGAAAAGAAAAGAAAAGAAAAGAAAAGAAAAGAAAAGAAAAGAAAAGAAAAGAAAAGAAAAGAAAAGAAAAGAAAAGGTAACTATCTCCCTTTGGGTGGGTTTCTGTATTCCTAACTGAATTAAGCATTTCGATTTATTCTGATTTTGTCCAAATAACTAAAATGACAGAGACTTTACAAAAGTTCTCACTGCCACATGATGATGACCCAATATGAAAAAATAAACAGACAGCCATAAAAGAGGCACAATAAAGACTTCTAAAGACATCAAATCTAGGCTTGCAGCCAGGAATCTCTGGAATGCTCACATCCCCTCTAATGCTCTGTAGGTAACAGCACATGTACATGAAGTACTGCAAAAAAACCTTCATCCACAGGATGAACATAAGGCCTTTACAGAGCAGCTGACTGTTTATTTCCCCAGTAGTGATTGCACTTTGAGCCTATAAAAATCTGTAAATTTTCTTGGACCCAGTTCTGTTGTCAGTACCCATAGGGAGTTCACATAAAAGACAATGAGTTCCATGAGTTCATGGAGCAGTGGTGTGTTCTGCACCATGGAAAGATAAGAAAATTGGGCATTTTTTATTACTACAAAATTATTAATTTTCTTGATTAAAACTGAAAAGCTTTCTCTGAGAACTGAGAAAAAAGTGTTCTGCTGAGTTATATGCTATATTTAAACTGCAAATATTCTAACAATGATGACTCAAATGGAAAAAGTGTAAGACATTTTCATTAATCCTCATGCCTGTCCATGTAATATCATACAAGGGATTCTTGATAGATCCATTTTCAAAACCAGACAGGTATATAGTAGGGGCTAAACAATGAAAACAGGTGAAAAGGTGTAATAAGTAGTTCCATAACAGTATGAGGAGCAGGTGTCTGCCTTGCAGTAGCTATCCTTGTCTCTCTACAAATAATAGTGTAAAACTGAGTCGGAATGAGGATTGGCTTTCTGAAAGGCCTTCATTTATACAGGCTGTGTCAACACATGCTCATGGTTCTTGGAAATATCATAGCATGTATGATTAATATAATGTTCAAATGAGTTAAATCTCCTTTTCCATTTACCAACACATATTTCTTGGTATTTCTCTTACACTAACACATTCCCCTCTTGATGCACTCTGTGAGAAACTAAATAACCAATACTTTTCTGTGACAGTTTGGTAGCTTAAATCTGACAAACATGTGAGCATCTATTCTATTTGAAAATTCAGTAATACTAATTTTACAAATCACTTCATTCCCCAAGTCATCGCTGATTTTATACTTCATACTCTCCACTTCCACCCTTTTACAGCCCCTTTTACCATTTCATTATAAAAAAGAATATCAAGAACCTTGGACTACCTTTTTCCTTTTAATAAAATTGTCAAGAAGATTTCAAAATGTGTGCAATTCCCTAGAAATAGACAGGATACTAGCACAAAATTATTTTCAAGATTCTTTTTCCAGCTGCACAGCAGTCCCTAGCACTATGCTATACTGACTTACCAACAATAACACATACCCTAGAACAGAAATCTTCTTCCTGGAGACCAACTGTACCACCTATGATTCTATAGAAAAATTAAGGATTTTTTTCCCCCACAGTTGTTCGTAATTTATTTTTGCTATCCATCTTGGGCCATGAGAAGAGAATAAGGAATATTTGGTTTTGTATGCCTTCATATTTTTCTGTAACTTCCTTCTCCTCCCCCTGAACTATACTCTATTTCTCATTAGTCTAAAATGGTTGACTCTATATTTGTGAGGAATAGCCATACAAATATGAAAATGGTCCAGGACAGACTTATCTTTGTTCAAGCAACAGGCTAACTGTTCTAATGAAATCAGAATAATTGTGTTTTCTTTATTTGTCTGCCCTCATGATTTTATCACTTGTAATATGATGCTTCACCACCTGCCTGAGGGGTGAGCAGTTTATTTTAACAACAACTACAAATATGTCTGAGTCATCGGGCTCTCTGTAATGACTTGGGCACTCCCTGAAAATCAAAAAGGCCAGAGAAGACCAAACTCAACTCCTTTTATTTTTACCTCCAGAACACAGAGATTAAATCAGCATGGAATGGAGGCTATGGGCCTAGATAACCAAAAGTAATTGACAATCCAAGAGAAGGTATGACTTGCTTCAAAATTTCTAGAGGCAGGCAGTGAAAACACTGAAAGAAGTCAAATGGAAAAATTATTTTAAGTCAAAGCCATAAATAGTTGTTTCTAGTTTCTTTAAGCCAGCTAGATACCACTGGTAAACCACAAAGACTCCAAACAGAGCACAGAAGGATTCCCTCAGTAAAAAATAATGTTCATCTACATGAATAAGCCTGTGGCTTGTGAACTATAGCATGTCTAGGAGATAATTTAGCATAATTTCCAGCTACAGGAAACTTCTAAGTCTCTTTTCACTGTGGAAATTAAAGATGAGTTGTTATTCATTCTTGTTGGCCAGCAGATTGTGAAGATGAGGGAATAATATATTATATCCACCAAGATTAGTCAAAACCAACCTTCAAAAATCTATTATTGATATTGCAGGAACACAGAAATTAGTACTCCAAGTATTTTTTCTAGATTTAATACAGTTTTCATTTCCTTTAAGCAGTGATCTTTTTATTCCAGAATGAATTGTGATATATTTATGTTAATATCACCACTATATCACCTGTCTTTTTAGATTTCTGTCATATCTATAAATTAATCCTAAGTGCAGATGGAGTATGTGCTCATCCTACCACTTACCACCTGTCTCCATGCCTTCCCCACACTACACATTGCATGGATTCACTGAGGAGACCAGAAGAAGGTGCTATGCCCTGATGGGTCATGTCAGAACCAGAGGTGGGAGAAAGAAACAGTATTTTCTCCTGGTTGCAGTAATTTAGGACAATCTACATATAAACAAGAGACTGAGGCTGCTGTAACCAGTCTGGGGCTCTCAAGAGTATATACCACTTATTTTACACACTCTGTATAGGGTAAATGGAAGAGGACCTACCCTACTTATTTCAGGGCTATACCATCTTTGTTTACATATGCATACCTATAACCAGTAGATGTGAAAAGATGTATACTAGCCTTCAAAACTGCATGGGTTGGTATACCTAAATGTAGGATTTCTGAAATCACAAAGTATAAAACATGTAATTATTCAGGCTAGAGCTGTGGTTTCTCTGCAATGTAAGTAATGTAAAAAATGCATTTAATCACAAATAAGTATATATTTCTGTTAAGCTTCCTTTTTTGTTCCTGTGTTATCCTCAGTGGCCATGGAAGTCAACTAATGCAATACTCTGAAGGCCAAAATCTCCCACTCTTTTGACCCAAAACGTAGCTATTTTAATTGTGCAATTGAGGAGACAAGTATTCTGAGACAGACTGAAACTAATGAACTAGCTAACTAAATATTTAGGTAATGGACTAACAAGGGGCTGTTTGCAAATCATCAAATGGCTTACAAAAGTCCACACAAGTTACTTGTAAAGAGCAAGATGTGCAGACCAGGGCATAACTAAATGCAGATTTTAAAAATATACAACATAAGTTGAATATATATTGCTGGTAACCGAATTGTTCCTGTTGGTGAGGGTATTCATTAAGCAATAAGCTCTGGTAAACTGAAGACACGAAGAAAGAAACTCTATAAGTGAATGTATGGGAGTTATTTTGGATTCGAGCTGCTGCAGGCTAAGATGTTAATATAAGCTGTTTGATTTCAGTTTAATGCTTGTGATCTATGAAACTGTGCTTACAACAAAAATAAAAAAAATCTGGGTACCAAATCTAGCTTTGAATAGCATAGGGCAAGGCTAAGTAATTCTTCTCCCTTATCAAAGTGGCAGGATTGGAAAAAGACTGTAGAAGTTCCCACTGTAATCAGTGTGTGAAAAGCAGTATTCCTGGAGTGACTCAGCTTTGAGGTTGACAGCAATGGCCAAAGTGAAACACAGGCCATTAGGAGTGGCATATCCAGGAAAGAGCAGCCAACAGTGACATCTGTCATGACAACGCAAATATGAAAATGATAGATATTTGATTGTCTTTGCTCAGTGTCTATGTCACTCTGATACAGTGATTAGATCATGAAGAAAGTGACGGAATTTCTAACAGCGAATATGCAACATTGTAAATTACATCTGATTACAGATAAGCTGGGAATGTACAACTTTAAGACGTAAATGACTGTGGATGTTATAAAGGGCTGCCCAGGCATCACTCCAGAACATCAGCAAAGCCTTCAATCATGATAAAATTGAGGAGAAACACTGGTGAACTGTTGGGGAGAATGGGAAAGGGTTGAACTCTGTCATTATCAAGTATAACTTTTGACCTAGTACAGTCTATTCTCCTCAGTGAAGATATTCTCACTGGACAGATATGTCAAATCATTAATTAAAATGATTCCTGTCTCATTTTAATTTATAGACTGGACAAGTAGTATAATCAAAGTTGAATTTGTAAAGGTAAATAGTTGTGGATTTCATAAGCTTGGTACTACAAGCTAATCTGCTCTCTCTCCTGTTATTTTACCTAATGTGTTACTCAAAATAGACAGACTCCCTGTCATATGAAAGGTACATAATTTTAAGTGAACTCTTGAAACTGTTACAGTCAATGGAATTTTTTCCCATTACTTTTAATTGGCCCAAGTTCTCACTTAGTAAGCAAGAAAGTCAACACTTGAAAAAATTATTCAAGCTATATCTTATAAAAAACAAGAAAATTTAGGATTTAAATAGATATGTATTATAACTTCTTGGTATTTTTCAATAGATTATCAATAGTGTTTCACTGACTTGTTGAAAAAATAAACATGGAAGTTGTTTTAAGTTATTTAAAACCTCAAATGTTTAGTAGTGCAGTGTCTTGCATAGGAAACAGCTAATTCAGGTAAGCAAATGAGATTAGTTTCTTTTCATTTAAATGCCTACTAAACTTCAGCATTGTGGACAGCTCAAACCATTGAAAGGGGAAAAAAAAAGGAAACAAATTAAAAATACACAAATATATCTAGAATATTAAGCTTTAGCTGTAAATCAAGATTAAACACATATTTCCAAGACTGACAAATACAACTGCTTGAAAAACCTTACATTGCTAGCCACTCCAAATGTTTCCCAAAATGTTTACCTAAATTAGTTCAAAGGCCACAATTTGTACAAAAAGAAAATTTAATTAGGCCTTGTGCTTGAAGTGTTTCTGCAATTACTTCCTTTGGTTCCATTAGGATGTAGCCCCAATTAAAATGCATTGTTAATATTACAAGATAACTCTGGTGGTACAAAATCGAAGATATGCCTCCATGTAATTTTAGATTATTCTTTTCTGTGAATTTTTGCAATTATTTTTTGTCAAGAATGCTTTTTTCTATTCTCTTGCCAATGAAATATTTTAATCAGTTCACTCAAACACTGAGTCTTTGAAAACAGGCAAGTTCTACAAAACTTAATACATTTTGTATCCCAGTACTCAGTTAAAGCTTTTTGTTAGTCATTTTTGTTGAAGTAAAATAACAAGTGAAAAATATATTGAGATCACAAGATTCTCTGACTGTAGCAAGTAAATATTCTGAATGTGAGGAAAAAAAAATCAGGATTTGATCTTTCAACTTTAATTCACATTCTTAGTCCTTACTCAAGTCACTACCCACACTGAGGGCTTATGTGCATATATTTGCCCCACTGAGATTCTCTGTTTAGCCTTGAGTTATTCATAAGTAGTAGATCTGCCAGATCAGCATCTTTCATCTGCATTTGTCTATCTGTATTTTTAATGTCTTTTACTTACTTAATACTGCTATGCAGAATTATAATTCTGTATTTCTTGCATTTGATAGTATGTAAAACTTGTTCTGATTGAAAGCACAATTAAGGTCGACTAGATTTCAGAGCAATCTCTTGACATATGTGGAGAAAAAAGGAACAGTTATATTCAGTTACCAAAAAAACAGCAATTCTAAATACACAAGTAACACCATATAAGCATGCTATCATTTGTTGGAAGATTCTGTGGATTACTTTCTGAGGATCAAGAAGAAGTCGTAATTCTATTTTTTATTCTATATTGTTAAAAATACTTTCCCAAGAATATATAAAAATTTGACCCGCTCTATCCTTTGCATAAAGAGAACAACAGATCTACAGATTCCACCAATTCAACTCTATGAAAAAAAACAACAAACCAAAATAATAAACCTGCTTTGAAAGAATGACTAATTCTTTGCATTTTGGCCTATGATTTACAAATACTTAAGACTCACTTTTTTTCAATATTTATTAGAATACAACTAAACCAGAAATAAGAAATTGTTAAGATTCACATTTAACTGTCTAAACCTTTATGAACATTGCCCCAAATCCTACCACCACATTTGTATATGGGTTCACACAAATACTTGAGTATTTCTGTTAAACTCAGTCTGTCCATCCCACTGTGAAAGCTCTTGAAGAGTCTGAAGTACCTCTTTTTAATGTGAGGACCCTCTTGGATAGAGAGTGCACCTTGTGGGTATTAAGGGCTCATCATGAGATAGTGAGAGTCTCAGACAGGACAGGGATGGTCTCTGAATGAAGTGTTTTAGCTCAGAGACTGACCTTAGAAAGGAGAGTGATTTCCCCTGAAAGCTGAGACATAAAGGAGGCAGCAGAGGATCTGTCTTGCACAGCTGGAAGGGGTGGACTTTCCCTCTTCTACAGCCTCACTATTAGTGCTTTGTGAGCAGCTGGCACACACCTCCATCTCCTCTGCCTGGTCTCTTCTTCTGAGCTGTATACAGAAGTCACAAAACAGTCTCCTGCCCGAATCTCACTAGATATTCCCTGTGAGAGCCATATCCCAAAAGAGATGATAGATGAAATGCTACTGGGGAATGAGTCAGTCAAACAGTCAAATTTCAATGGATTCACAAAACCACAGAATGGCTGAGGTTGGAAGTGACCTCTGGAGGTTTTGGGGGAGTATAAAGAAGTGCTTGTTTCCTCCTTTGGAGTAAAACAGGTAACATTTTGGGAGGCTATCCCTTTTTAGCACTCATATTTCAATTGCTACACAAAATTACAGAAGGGTTGCAGTTGGAAGACACCTCTGGAGATTCAACCCTCTCCTTTGCTCAAAGTCATCTACAGCCAGCTGCCCAGGTCTATGTCCAGTCAGCTTTTGAGTGTCTCCAAAGATGGAGACTCTACAGCCTCTCTAGACCAACTGTTCTAGTGTTTAAACTGTAAGAGTTTACAATGAAAAAGTTTTTCTTATGCTTAAATTGATTTTAAACAAGACATTCTGCTTTGTTTTTCTTTGAGGGAAAAGAAAATTGAGAACAATATTAGTCTGTAAAGTGAAGGTTATGTCTCTGCACAGTTGTTAAATCTGCCTCTTATCTCTCGACTGTATTGCAGTGCATATCATCCAAACTCACAGTGTGGAGGTAGTCAAGCAACAGGTACCAGCATGTCAAAGAAGAAATGTATAAGAAGAAATAATACCATGAATTTTGCATGTAAGGGTGTATTTGGGTCAAGATGGTGTGAGCAATTACTTGCTAACAAGATGGTAACACCACTTGCATTAGACGAAACGTTTGTGTAGTACGCTCTCAGGGGGTCCACAGTCAAAGACACCAGTGTCTAAGGGGTAGCTGCCCTTCAGAAAATTCTGAAGCACATGTATAGGAATCGTTTGGCCTCAAAGGACAGACTGTATCTAATTAAAAGCAAAGCACATATGATGGACATTAGAGAAGCTCAGTACCATTTGGTCTGCTACTGATCAAATCCATTTACACCACATTCTCTGCCAATGAAAACACAGCCTTTTGGAAAAAAAATAGTACTCTGTCTTCTGACAAATCTAAAGCCTTGCTGAAGAAACTGAGTCACACATCCTGCTAAGGTTATACTTTTTAATGGGCTAGTATACAAATAGGAATTTTATTAGCCAGATGGAACAGATTGTTAATAAGTTCAAGTTGCTTACAAGTTTCAGTAACATGTATATCCATTACACTGATGCTCTTGTAAATAAAGCTCTTCAGATTTTTCAAAACTTTCTATACATAATATCAGTAAGTGTACAAATATACCTGTAGGTTATTAGGTGCTAGATAATAAGTATAGCTATGACTGGGTTGTAATTTTTCAAATGGATATAAAACTATATAATAAAATCCAATATAGTTTTTTAAGAGTTGAGAGGGTAGAAGGGTAACTATTCTGGTACAATTATTATCCAGGTGATTACATTCGTGTCTAAATTTCTCTGCAGCTGGATAGAATATGCTACCTACTTTCCATATAGTGATGAACAGACTGTGCTTTCCATTTTAAACTTGAGAAATGTGTTAGCTAAAACCCTTTCTTAGATTAGAAGCACACTGAAAGGTTTAGGTAACATTTGGAAAATATTTTTACGTCTGTCAGTGAAAGTAACAATTTATGAAAAACATACAAGCTATGAGTTTTTAATATTCCAGCATGTCCCTGCTTTTTTCCTTCTTGACATGCTACCATTTGTTTTTGTGCAACTAAACTTCCATCCTGAACGACTGCATTGGGCTTGGTCTGCAGTGATACACTGGAGTCCCCACTGAGTTTTTGCTGCTTTTCTCCTTCTCTTTTCGCTTATAACCTGAATTTTCTGAATTAAAGCAGCTCTTCTCCCTGATGAGTTAAAAAAATGGCAAATTCCACCAGACTGTTCTTCCTAACATAATGATATAGAAAGTAGGGGGAAAAGAGTCCACTCTCTGCAGACTTAGCTACTTCTGACCTCCTGTTTCCAGTTTTTTACAGCTGAGATGTTAAGTGGTTTTCCCTCTCAGATCCCAAAGTGTCTACTTTCACAGCATCCTCTGCTGAACTTTCCCAGGCTGCAACTGACAGCCCAGACAACCATAGCATCACATGACAAAAACCAGCTACACAAACAGACCAGGAGAGCTTTGAAAAAAATGTCTTTCAAATACGGTGGAGTCAAGTCTCATACTGTAGCTGTTTCTTTGTCTCTACTTTTTATTATTAGCATTTTCTCTCCATCTCACATATCTTTTATTAGACCTACCAGTCATCATTAAAGAGCCAATGCTAAATGCTTTAGAAATTCCTCATGTGTTTACCACATACTGAGAAACAGAGAGGTTGTTTTTTTTTCCCCTTTTGTGTTTAACAGCATGCTCTATATAAATACATAGTTCTGAAAGGGATATGAAATGGCATCTATACAGTTATGTATGAACGCAACTGCAGTCTAAACTAATGTCAAAGGGTAATGACAGCCTAATTGGCTTGGCTTGTTTGGCACATCATAAATGATTTTACAATGGTTCTTAGCAGATGAAGAGTCGGAAAACAAATTTATGCAAGTTGTGGAGGAATTACTATAAAACAGTAAAACACAGCCTGTTAAGGCCTTCCTAAAATTTTTTCCTTATTCTACCATCTGTAACATTACATTTCAGAAGACATCTCTCTGAGCTGTAAATGCTATTTGTCTGATGGACAAGCCTCTTTCTCCTACACTTACATTTCAACGAACATCCTGGTATACCACAGTGGTTAAAAATGCTGTTCTTCAAGGAGTGAGTTAACTTTTCTAAGCACTAAAAACATTATAGATTATAGAGGATCCATTCATTTGTTTCTTAAGGATTTAGCATTAAACAAAGAAAGGACCACTGCAACCTCTATGAGATAATTTTCCGTGAAGCAAAAACTTGTGTAACATAAAGAGCAGTGACCTGTCCCTCTAACTTGCTGATGATGCAGGACAAGTTCCATGTACTGAGTGCTTACTTTTCTAGATGTAACCTATACAAAAACTTAAGGATTTTGTTAAAATCTCTGAAACTGAAAAGGACATAAACAAAAAGGGTATTAACAGCAGTAACACAGATTGTTGAAGCAGAGCTAGAGGTAATATTGTTGCCAAGGAACAACTGGCACACAGAGTCAAACACAAGCTATACGTGCCTCAAAAATAAAAGAATAAGCAATCAGTGTTACTTTATCTGTATCCTTTGAGAGATAATACATTCCGTGTAACCACTGGCTCCCTTGTACATTTTTTTTACTGTGTAAAAGATTCAGAAGTACCTTTATTGACAGGACATCCTAGATTATCTTCAAAACTGTTTTGCTACGGAAGACTGGAAAAACAGTGTGAAATGCACAGGCAGAGCAAAGGAAGAAAGTGGACATATATGCTGTAAACTTCCTCACTAATGGATCTTTTCTGGTGACCTAAGACAACGGGGTTCCTTTTCATGACTCAGTAGCCCTTCTGATGTACTCTCAGGAGACATTAAGGAGAAGACAGTATTGTCAGATATCACATATTGCCATATACAATGGCTGAGAGGTTTTTTCCATTAAAGGCAGACAGCGTCATACCACTCTGTACAACCTTCCCAGAAAAGGAAGACCAATTTGTTTTTCTTCATTTTCAGCCATTTTCTGTGTCCCAGGGGAGTTCTAACTAAACAGAGGGAGAAATTAGCTAGAGAAAAGATTGGAAATGAGAGTGACAGCTAAATACTAATTGCATTCAGCATAAATAAAAAAGCTAACTGTAATCTCAAGATAAAGATCTGGCACTGATGGATTTTGGCACAGAAAATCTTCTGTCCTAATGGTTGCTTATACCACTTCAAGCATGTGTTAAATAATAGCAGTCATTAAAAAAACTGCATTCAATTAAGACAAAATTTATTTACCTTAAAATATCAGTTGATGACAACTGAAATCTATAGTTACAATACACTGACTTTAACTAATAGTTTTCTTGTGTAGCAAACTGTGTCCCCAAGCCTTACAGCTAGCAGGGTCATTTTAAGGGCATTTAATTTAAAGAATTCGGGAAGAAGTCCTTTTCGGACAATACACTTATAAGTCTGTAATCCATGTACAATCGATGAAAAATAATTTTGTTTTTCTTAAAATCCAATCATTTTTTCCCAAAAAATTGATCTGTAAAATTCTAATTTTATTTGGTGATCTTTGGGGAATCTTTAACAAGTTGATTGCTTTACTTTTGTATTCACTGTTCATGTTAGATCAAGAACAGTTCTTCTTTATTTCATTTCTATAACCTTACAATTTTTATCAAGTGTTGCTAGGATTGTTATTTTGTCAAGGTGATAACAAAACAGTAAAAAGGGATGGATAGATGTAAATTTCATTTTGCCTTTAAGTTTACTGTTATTCTGGATATATCCATTTGAGAATGTCAGATAGTCTTAAAAGCACAGAAAAAAATAATCAATTTGACTGAACATAGAAATTGTTTCTAATATTCTGATACTCTTACGTATGTCTAATAGCTCAACAGCCAGGAGGAAACAATCTTCTTGAAATTAATATTGTTTATCATCTACTACGAAAATCCACAGTGTATCTCAAGCTATTACCTTTTGTGCTTCAGTTTTATGTTTAAATTAGAATTTAATTATTCAAAAGGACTATTTAAACAAATTGAGCTCCTGAGGTTGAGACTTGCCCATGAGATAAACAAGTGGTTACTTTCAATTTGAAATTGGTACATGGCATACATGACATTCAGAAGGCAGTAAAATCTGCCACTACACAATCATTACAGAACTGTGGATAGAGAGAAAGAAAGAAAAGGATATAATTTGAGTAGCCTCCAACTTTATTAATTTAACTCATCTGAGAACTATACAGCAATAACGCTTCCAATGAAGGTCATAATTATTCTTTAATTGTTTCCACCTGCTACAGTACTGCCGTCAAACCCCTCCTCTTCTCCACCTCTCTGTACCTGGCTCAGCCCATCACTCATACTTTCGCAGTCTATCCTTGTATTAGCATTAAGGTACAACGGCAGAGAAGTTTGGGCTATTTTGTTGTGTCAGAATGCAGAATTTCCAGCTTTGCTTCCTCCATTGCTGAATGCTTTCCCTGTACTCAGTCCCTATTTCTGTTTATACTTTCTGAGGCTTAATTTCTGCCCTGCTCCTGCTACAGTCTGACATGCTGAACTTTTCCTTATAACCTGAAATTCTGCAAAGTTGAAAATTGCTAACAACCTTTGACTTTTCTAATTCCTTCTCCCCTTTTCTGCTCCTTCCATATCCTTCCCCATACAGCAAAAAAATCCATCCCAAAAAGATTTCTCAAACAAGTAATGAAACTCCTTTAGCAGACAGAAATCTTCATAAGCAAATTAATGTACAAACTAGAACGTTAAGGCCTACTAACTCAAGCATTCAAAGACACACAGACTACAGTCAAGATCTGTATACTTAAGTAAACTTCATCACTCAGCATGCTAACCCAAGCAATGTCTTGCCATGTTCCTAGGTACTCTGAAGAGAAAAAGGGAACTGCAGGACCCTTGAAGAAATTGATATGGACATCTCCTTGTTCCTTTCCCAAAATGTTCCTTTCATGATTGCAGCAACTTCATCTTGGAGAATCAAGACTCTAAACATGAAATCTGTAAACACTCTGTTACTGGTCATTTTTCTCCAACAGAGTTCCACCTTGTTTCCTCATTAGGATGTGGATCGTGAATAGAGTTTCAACTTTGGAACATATATGCAGTTTACACACTAGTAAGCAGACAAACTGTATAGTAAATATGTAGTGTTAATGTAGTAAGCAGTAAACATTTTTGGAGAAAATAACTTGTATTTTCAATCAGAATACGTAATGGTGGTGAACCTGTTTATCTAAGAACATAGACTTGGCTAGACAGGAAATTTTGTACTACTGGGATAGCATTTCACTATTTATAGATTTGCATCTAAAATAAATGATAATATTTTCTATTGCTCTTGAGGTGGATGACATGAGATTGAAATAGGTATTTCAATATCCTGTTTAATGTCAAGTTAGAAAATCAGATTCTTCCTTAACCTTTGAGTTTTAGTCATAAAAAGACTGATGGTTCAGGACCTTCCAGTGTTTGAAGATATACCATCTATTCAAATGGATAGGGCCAACAGCCACAGCGCTGGCAAAATCCTTTGCCATTTGTGCGAAAAATATTTCCTGCTCACTGCGTTGTGAAGGTAGCTCCATAATTTTGAAATAATTAATGTAAAGCTATTTGTACATATTTTTTCAGTTATGTCAAAGAAAGTGAAATCCTGGGTAGCATTGCAAATAGATTTATCTAGAATGACAGACTGCATAAAAGGAAGACATATAAGGGACAAATGTGTCCTATCAGAAAGGACAAAAAAAAAACTCCACTGAAGTGGGAGCTTAATGTTTTGGGAAAAATTCATTGCACTTCCCTTGTACTTACACTATTACTGAAAGGAAAAGTGTTATCTATTCACATGAAAGACCCTTTTTCTCTACCTATATGTTGAAGTAAAAAAGAATCATATTTTATATTTACAAAACAAAGATCCTACACTTCCTATTGCTTAAGCAAATTTGACACACCAGTAGATCAAAATAATAGGTTATCCTGTGCTTGTTTCTGGAAGCACCAGTTTTGCACAGCACCACCTGTCAGCAAATTGGCTTAAGATTTAAGAGACTGAATAATAATAATTCTGTAATTATTCTTCAAGATTCAATGCCTTCTGAAAACCATACTGCAGATCATCCTCCTAAGATACCTTTTGAAGTCAATGAGTCTAAGTAAAGTCCTTCTATCAAAGACTGCCTTTCAGATCAGTTTGTTTATTCTGATTTGTTGTATATACCACATCTTTAGCTTAGAGCGAGAACATGAATGGAAATAAACAGTGACACATTTGCAATAAGATTTCTGTGGCAAAGCCCTTTACTTAGATATTGTGGTTTCAATGCAACCACAATGCAATGACAAACTTCTTTTGGAAAAGACAGCTCTAATAGTGATGTTAAAATTATAGCTCCATGGAAAAAAAAATAAAATAAAAAGCATTCAAGATACAATATCTATTGTATGTCTGGATGTGGCTGTATTACAAATAAAATAATTCCTATTATTCATGAGTTGATTTACACTTTTTATCTCTCCATAACATGCAGCATTTATTTACTCTTACATTTTGAGGCATTAGAGTTTCCGCTGACATGGGTATTTTCTCAAAATAGTACATTATGGCAGTCCTCTGCTAGACATTTAAGCCATGTGTATGTTTATTTTTTAATTTCTTTCTTGAACTTTCTAACTGTGAGCAGACTGGGAAAGTGGAGTCATGATGACTGAGAGTTTGCTTTTTAAAAAAAAAAAAGAGGAAAAATGTAGACATTTGATGTAACTTTGAAAAACTCACAGCCTCCTACCTTGAAAACAAACATTTCCCGGCGAAGAATAGCCAGAGTGTTGAAGTTCCCATCACAGATGTTAGGCTTGGCTCCAGGATAGGAAGGTTTGTCACCAGCGGGTGTCCGGGGAGGCTTAGGTTGCCTGTCATTCTTCCGCGGGTCTGCTGGAGGGATTGAACGATGTGGGGGCACTGTCGGCAGAGGTCTTGTTGGTGGTGGGATCCTGTCTGGCGGACCTTTAAAAATATAGCAGCAGGATGTAATTTACATGCCCACCAGTGGCAGTGAAAGAAGAAATACACAACAAAAACCCGCTGTAAGCAGCGCAAATCCCACAGTGGAAGGGGAACGGAAAAGTGACCAAACATATCTTTCCCCTGTTGCTAAAGGGTATAACGAATGACTACCGTAAAACCAAGGCAGGAATTAAGAAAATAATTACTTTTCGCTATCCAGAATCTTCCTTCCTTATTGGAACAACATTCCAATAAAACCTACAAAGGATGCATAGTCCACCATCACAGAGTACAGAATCATTGTCTATTGTACAAAACAAAGGAAAAATAATCACAAAGTGTTCCTAATAAGATCATCAGCAGTCAATGAATGTTCAGCCCATATTTTTAAATTGCACTCATCAATTCACATATGCATATATGGAGCATTCCTGGTATTTCCTACTGACCTAATTTGTAGCCAAACAATGTAATGTGCATTAGTGACAGGACATTGCCAGCTTTCCCAATGACCTTTGCTATGTATAGGAGCTGTCTTCATCTATGTAAACAAAAAACATAATTCATATGTTTTTTTCAAATTTTAATTTTTGTTTTCCAGTGAGTGTAACAAAGCTAGATACTTGGTAATTAAATAAATTGTTCTGAGGATGGATAGATTTAAAAAAAACTAACATCAAAAAATAAAACTCTGTACAGTGGTTTTAAAATATTTTACTTATTTCAAATACATTTTCCTGTCATAACATACAGAGTTTGATGACAGGTGAAATAACTACCCCACTCGTATTTTCTCTACCTGAAAGTCTAAAGGCAAACCTAGACAGATGCTGTCCATAACCCTAACGGAATACTGAATGACTTGCAATGGGCATTCTGAAAATGCCTTTCCCTTTCTATACATATTACCACATTTACTTATATTTTCAATGAACAAAAAATATATGAAGTTTCAGTTGGATCAGTAAGATGAGCACTTTAATTCTGTTCATTTAATTTTTTTCATCTACTTAGGCTTTTCTCCAAATCATTTAAATATATAATCAATTCTGACTTTAAAAAATAAATTTTGTTTGCATAACCAACTTCAGAAAGACTTTTGAATAGTAACACAACTCTAAAACTGCATAAATGGCTTTCGAATTTCTGATACTTTTTTTAAAAAGTGTACTTTTTAAAGAACAAGATGGACTATGCAAGGAAATTATAAACTTACCAAACGGTTGTTATACAATTTAATAAGACATTTATTTCATTCACAATTTTAAGGATTGTGATATTTATAATTTACAGTTAATAATGGTGCTTCAAGGAATACTACAAACCAAAGTAATTATTTTAATAGGTTTGACATTTTTATTGAAGCATATGATTCCAGATCACCTCTTGATTTTTAAGGGAGCAAAGGAACCAGCTTGCAGTAGCTCATGTTGGAGTTTTTAACCCCTAACCAAAGTTTTCATATGCCATTTGGTGGTGATGTCAGGGGTAACACATTTCTCTTAATGTATAGCCCACAGCTGTTAGAGCTTAGCAGTTAGTTTTCAGCAAAGTATTCTTGTCTAGCCCTTAAGTCTAGACTATGGACTTATGAGGTCATGAGAAATAACCTTCCTTCCAGCTAATCACACAGGAAAAAAACCAAATCAAGCAAACAAAACTTGAACCGCCAATCATCTTGAAATTGCTATTTATGCTCTATGAAAATATTTATCAGTGCTTGTTAATATAATATTTTAAAAAGCTTGTTAATATAAAACAACATAGAGGCTGCAGATTTCTAGTTAGTAGTACAGTAATTCTACACGACCATAGTTGCCCTTTCTAGTAGTAAAGATAAATGAGGAATGGCCCTGATAATGTTCAATATAAACCTCGCAAACCTTTAAACTGAAAATTATTATAACTACAAAACTGAATCCAATACAGAATTAACTGGGGAATATTAAGCAAGGCAATTCCAAACCATATGTGCTTGATACATAGCATTAACATACAGATACAACAGATTTTTCACTGTAGGAGAGAAAAAGAAAATATACTTTAAAAAAAAACCCAAAAAGACTTTAACACAGAGCAATAGAATCAAATTCTTTAAAACCAACTAAAAAATAATTTCTTTAGAAATGTTAGTAACAGTAATATGGGAGTTAATGTTATATTTAACCCATAATCAGACCAAAGTCATTGTTTTGGCTTTTTTTTTTAAATTTTCAATTACCTTGCCTTGTCAAATTGAATAAAATACATGTAGAACTTATTTACATCATGTGTCTTCTACATCAGGCCACAAAAAAACCTAAACAAATGTATTTTAAAGAAGTAGGCCTCTTTCCCCTAGGTAGCTCAAAATCTTGGGCTGGTAATATTCTTTTGAGATCAATTTGTTATATTTATCACAAGAAAGGGTTTTCCTAGTACCACAGATTTTGCACACCCAGGGAACTGTTTAGCATTATAACTGATAAACTGAGAAGTAATCAATGCATCCACTTACACAAGCTCAGACTACTGTGGAAGTAAGCTCGTTATGGTCAAAGGCCTGCATTTCTTAATATTTTCATAGTTTGGGATCCTTTAGCAGATATTTTCTTTATAGTTTGGTTGTTTTTTTTGTTTTTTTTTTTTTTTTAAACACTTAACATTACTATTCCAGCTGAGTGCAAATTTGATGCAGGCTATGAACAATGAGAAACAAAGAAAAAAGATCTTCATCAAAATCTTTGACCTACTCACAAGAAGGTGTCTGGCATAACAACTGGCAGAGTCTACAACTAACAAACCCTTTTGGAGAGATGGTATGGACAGGAGGACTTCAAATGTATTCTAAAGCAGAAAAACTTATGTTGCTTATTTAGAGTATCACATACCATATATCTTCTGGATGCCCTGTAAATCATCATTAGGTAGTTTGAAGTTGTCAGTTTCCATATACTGGTAAAATGGAGCCATGATTGCAGTGGGATCATTAGAGTGTTCCAAGCCCAGTGCATGTCCCAGTTCATGCACTGCAACTAGAAACAGATCATTTCCTATGAAGAGAAGAAAGAGGAAAAAAGACCTTTGAAAACATAAGCATAGTAACAGAAATAGGACAAGTAGAGGATTCTGGACTTGAAAGAAATTTTCACTGAATTTGAATTTTACCACATAATGCTTAATAATGAATCATAAGGATAATGTGGTAGCAAAGGCAGCTTTCACTTTTCTTAAACAAGGAAATTATTACTGTGACATATAATACATGATAGTCTTACAGACACCTTAAGTGTAATCCTCTTTAACTGATGCACATGGCTAGCGTAGGGTTCATAACTCATGTCTAGGCTCGTGTGCAATTCCTGACTTGAAGTTGATGTTGTAGTGAACCCGACTGAAAATGCTTGTATCAAGACATAGTTCCAAAAGGAAAATATCTTTGTGTGTGGTAAACTTCACAAACTGAGGACTACCTATTTAGGACAAATCCCACAGGGAACTTAGTCATCTAAGCACTTGTAATCAGATCTCTGCTGGTTATTTGTAGATGCTGTCCATTTATGAATCACCATAACTGAAATCTCAGTGAGGAAAACATGGGTGTTGTGCTATCTTTCACAAAATAGGATGTCCTTATTTATTTTATTGTGCAATTCCCTTATAAATGAAGTTGTTTATTTATTAGAACTTTTTTTTGTAGGTCTAAAAGCTAAAATGACACACTTGTGTTATAAGCTGACTTAGCTGTTTTGTTATTCCCTTCTAAAAATATATATTTTCATTTTTTATTACAGGAGATTAGGCACAACTGAAAGTCTTTTCAATATAATTATGCCACTCCATGAAGCAAACACAAATCAAAGCCAATGGGATTATTTCTATAAAAATTTCAGAGCTGTACCTCTATGGTATTAATTTTGTCTATTTTTATTAATCTAGACTTAGTTCAGCAAATCTTTCTATGACTCTTTTGTATGGATTCTGTCTTCAGACTTTGGAAAAATGTTTTACATCAGGAGAAGGATTCTGGTCACTTGGAGAGGGTCAGATGCAGGATATTGCTCATTTTCACCACCTAGGGATCAGAAAAATTATCCTTTGAAAGTGTATTCCTGTCCCACTGACAAGAGAAGTTTTGTAGATCAGCAGCTTATGCTAAACATCTAACTTTCAGATTGCTGGACCCAAGTGAAAAAGGTGCCACCTACAGTAGGTAGTTTATTGTTGAAAGAGCAGTATAAATAACAAAATACCTATACTGTGGGCTAATAATCATATATCGGAACAAGAAAATGCTCAACATTAACTGCTATCCTATATTCTGTAAATTCTTGGGAGGGTAGACAGTTAATATCTACTGCTAGCACTTGATCTGGAATTCTAAATACTATTATAATAATAATAGTAATAATATTAAAAAGTTGAATTTAGCAAAAAACCCACCATATATGTACTTTGTCACAGAACTTTGAGAACATAGTTGACAGCATTTCAATTTTTCAAGTATCTTCTCTTGTTGACACAAAGAAATAAACTTCCTCCCAAGTATATGTGAAAGCAGAAACACTTGGCAGTAGATGTCTTCATGATGTATGGAGCCATGCTGATGTTTGTAAAATCAATGTTTGATTGAAAGCGTGGAAACAGTTACAGCTAAAACTATGTGCTTAGTTGACAGAGTCTTTTCATGTCTTTCTGATTCTTAATCCAGAAATATAAAAACTAAATGTTCTTGCTCTTCTATTCAGTATAACTGTGCAGAAAAATCATGACTTTCAAAAATTAATGTGACATAATGTGCCTTCAGAAATGAGAAGAGTTTATCCTGTCATTTATAATTATGTGGTTTCCAGATGAAAGATTTTCATCACAATATTTTTTCTTGGATGCAGTTCTTTTTATAGGAAAGCAGATTCACAATGTGCTGATGTAACATGTTTGATAAGCTTGACTGTCCCAGTGAAAAATGCTTTTGATACTTGAATCTGCCCTTCTATGTGCAGTCAGTGCTGATCTTGACATTATCTCATATGAATAATCCACAGTTTCTGTAGCTAACCTCAGCATTGGAAGTGATGCACAGAAGCAACTCTGTAAAGGTTTTGATGCTGCACTCATAATGGAATTATTAATATATTTTTTTAAAATTATAGTCTTATGATGGAAAGATATGAAAGAAGATGTTACTGTAATATAATTATTGTACTGCAACATGTCTCACATTATTTTTCAATTCTTTTATGCAACTTATGAAACTTCAAGTTCAAAGACAGGTTTATTAGAATGAAATATTTCTTTGTCTGGCATTAACTCACATATTTAAGTTGGAACTTTATTTTGCTTTTCAGACTTTGTGAAAGGCAAATTTGTCTCCTATACCTCTGTTTCCTACATCATAATTAAGAATATTAACTAGTCTAGGTCCTATATTAATAATTGTACTAATAATTTGGCCACAATATTTACTGAATTGCTTTCAAATAGTTTTAAATTAATAGTATTTTATTCTACAACTGTTATTAGGGTGGTCAGTATCAGTAGACCAAAGAGTGTTTTACACGTGGTATTCAACCTCTACTGTCTGAGGTAGGAGGTCTGGGAAGTGAACTTGTTACAATTTCTAAAATTTCAAGAAACCACAGTCAATAAATAGTTTTGGAATAGCCTACTGCTTCTCTCTATTTGTGCCAGTTATGCAATGTATGAAGAATCAATACATCCACATAGTAATGGTGAAATAAATAAAAAACACTGTCATCTACTGGCATATCTTCCTTCTGGGATCACAGATAATGAGCACTGGTAGAGCACTTCCAAAGTAATACTTCTAAGTGACAATAGGACTATGTCAGGGAACAGATATTATGCAGGGGGTGGCTCGCTCTTAGTATGTCTTTCTCCCTTTGTCTCTTGGATAGGAGTGATCGTGTAAAAAAAGAAAAAAATATCTATTCAGTATCTGACTGCCACTCTGGATTTAGTCAAAGCCTTTTCCTTTTTCCAAAAAGAAAAAAAGGCAAAAATACCATGAAAAGTAATTTCCACCTCCTGCAATGCAACTTGCAGCCATCAGGGGAGCTATTAAATGTGGTAAAGACAGAGCAGCCCTTGGAGCAAATGGATAGGGAGAAGGTCACAGGAAAGACTTGGGAGAATAATATTCTTGCCTGAGGTGACAGTGATTTAACAGGGAACATATTTTCTACTTTTAGTCAAACAGCCCCATTATTCATAACAATTTCCATCAGGAGTCATGATTGTCTCCAGGGCATCCTGAATTTAAACTGACCCAAATAACTTAGTGCAGTTGAAACTGAGGTTTAAACCAGTTCAAGATGTGTTGTCTGAGACCAATGCAGGTAAGACTTACTACTGTCTTGGTTTCCATCCTTTTTTCTTTGCATACAATTAGACTTCTCCAATTAGGCAACAATTATGCAGTCCCTCTTTGCTTTCAGGAGCAGACTTGCCTTGAGTATCTCAACATTACTCTACTGAGTGCAGAAGGTTAACCCTTGACTGCTCACTCTTCCTCTCCAGGCTACACAGAAGTGTACTTGTGACTACAAGGTCAACAGCAGGCCAACTTCAGTTCCTTGGCCAGTGGTCAGAGTAAGACGAAGGAGCATAAAGACAAGTGAGCACTCATACCAACTCAGGCTAGCTTTGTTGTCATACTGACATTGGATATAATTTTGTAAACATTTTCCATTTCTACCACTGAAGGAGAGAGCCCCAAATTATTTAGTGTTTTAGTATACATTACCTGAGGAGAAATATATATTTCAGACCACTTGGCAAAATGAAGCACCACTGCAAAAGTTTAACAAGTCATTAGTAACAGAGTTAAACTGCATATGACTATGATGACTTAAACTGAAAGTTGACACTGAAGGATATACGATGATGAATATTCATTGTGATAGTCTCAGTTACACCCTGTTGGATTTATCTATAAAGCACTAGATAAATACTGAAAAATATATTTCACAAGTCCAAAACTTTTGCATCTCTTTTCTTGTTTTCTCCATTGGCATGAAGATTGGGAATAGAATAGATATAAGCTCAAAAATATTGTGATTGTTTTTCTTATTTTATCTCAAGTTTTATTTCACAAAGAAAAAAATATATAATGTGCATAAAGAACTAAGACAAAATGATTATTTTTATACTGACATTTTTCTCCAAGGCTATAAACTATTTTAGGCACTAAATCTGCCTGATTTTACAATCACTGCCCAAACTCCATAATATAAATATGTATTAATATATCAAATATTCAACATCCAGCACTGTGGAGCATGGTGCATGGGGAAGCCTTTCCCTGTAGCTAATATATGTGTTATTTTTCATGTCTACAGATAAACAAAGCTAATATGTTTGTCCACAGCAAGCTATTAAGAAACCCTAGTTCTGAAGAAATTAATTCCTGTTTTAAACGGTATGCAAGCTTGATTTATAAAAGCAATACCCTAGTGACATAGGAAGCGATTAATCACTTGGCCATCTTTTTAATGCAGCACTAAATGACACCTCAGGGCATGTCACCTGATTCTTCTCCTTGGCACAAGACAGTAACTGGTACAATACATTGTGAGCTCAAGAGTTGTGCATCATTTAACCACCACATGACCTCAATTTTGAAGACTTTCCCATTCAGAGAAAAACAAAAGATCTAGATACTGAATTTCAAATTGTAAACAAACTAGAAAACCACAAAAAATAATTTATAAATTATTATACAAAAAATATTTATACACTGTTTCTTCCAAACATTACTCTACCTCACTTTTCATGTGATGCTGAGAGATGATTTCAGATTAAATCCATATAAATCCAAAATTAAAATCTGTACAAACAAGACTTTGATTACAGTACCATTATCAACAAGACAGTACCTCAAAGTCAAGCTGACAGTTCAGCAGAAAATATTACATATACACCACTCAGGAATTTGTGTTCAAAGTATTTAAAATTTGCATTTTCATTATTCTGTTCACTTGTACCACTGACTCATCAAACCAATGCTGTCAATCCCAACCTACTGTAAACTTTGGATTAAGAGTCTTACACTGCAGAGCGTACAAAAAAAAATAAAATTAAAATTATACCTTTGTTATTATTTTTCTTTCCAGACAGAACAGAACTTTGAATATGCTATTTCACCAGTCAGTGATAAAAGAAGATTCTTTGTCTCTCTGACCTTATTGCAATACAGCAGAATTGAGCATACATATTACGTATGCACTTACATAAGCATCATATCTGCATATATATGCTATGCAGAGAGTATACATGGACGTAAATATAAATCATAGGCATACTCTTACCCAAATAAAGGTGCCACATTTTCCAGTATATGAAATCATATACAGTTGCTTGTGACATTGCCACTGAAACTCAGTAGCTTGGTGATTATTTTGAAAATAAAGTTTTGCTAAAAGATGGAGCTGAGGTGGTGCAGTAGCTTTGAAAAATGAAACTAATTTTTGAAGCAAAACTAATTTTTTGTGGTTTTAAATAAAAAAAATTAATATATATTGTATATCCATCTTCTGTATCTATTTTGTACATATTGCATTCTAAGCAATAATTTTTTACTAATAAATCTATACATTTAGCCTTTTTTCCAATGTGACAAAAGAGAATGATGTAATTTTTTTTTCACTCTATTATTACATATACTAACATATACACTAAAATCTTTGCAAGTTGACTTACTGATGCATATATACATATGTGCAGACAGAAGGGGAGGTACAGGCAGTTTGTTAGATAAAAAGTATGTACTAATATATTCTATGTATAATTTAGCATACCTACACCCACATGTGTATATTTTTGACAAACGCTGCTATTTAAAAAAGATCAACACATTAGTGTGAAATTTAAACTTGCTTGAAATTCAACAAGGGGATATTCCTATAGGGCAAGACTCTCTTCAGGTGACTCAGTGATCATTGATGAGATATAAGGTGAGTTTAGAGGTGTGTATGTCCTTCCTGGCACTATTCTACTATTTCTGCATATTGTGGGCATAATGTAGAAGGAGTCAGAAGCCTGAAAAAAAACTTATTGGAAAGTAGCTCACACTACTTTTAAATCTGCTTGTACTTTAGAAGGCAAGAACACACAAAAAATAAGAATTTCTTCCTTACTACTTAGATTTAGTCCCAAGTACATTCTGCAACTTTCTAGTAAATTGCTTGAAATTGGAGGAATTAATTACTTAATGTATTCTTAATCTTTTTCTAAAAAAACATGGATGTAAGGATATTTCCACTTTGTTTCTCACAGTTTCAATCACCAGTACCGAAAAATTTTACAAACTATTATGACCAGTAAATCTATACCAACTTCTTCAAAGAGTGAAGCAGCTGGAGATGATCCTAGGGGAGATAAAGAAGACATGAGAGCTTGCTGCTTCCCAAATAGGTGTAAACATGATGGAATGTGATCCTTCTGCAAATACAATGCTTATGGCTTCATTTCATGCTTTGAGAAAACCCTGCTGTGACACTGAAGCTAACAAACTAAGAAAAACTACATTTAAGCTGAATCTTTAGCTCCTGAGATTAACTTCTTTATCACTCAGATCCACTACTGAATTTGAATACTATTCTCAAGTGGCATTTTCTTTCTATTAGTAATAAAGTCATACCAATTAACAGACTAAAAGGTTTTATTTTGGGTCTTTTCATGGTCATAATTACCTAATAATTACTTTAAATAAATTAAATCAAAATTACGATGGAATTTTGCATTGTGCTAGAAAAATCTTCATAAAATCACTTCTCCCAGCAACCTCATACCAATAAGAATATTTTACAGTACAGTGGTAATTCTCATAACATTACAAATTACCAGGTTGCTAAGTAACATTTACGCTATTTTTCCAGTAGTTTCAATTGAATTACAAATTCTGCAAAGACTATAACAGCCTTACTTATACTCTTTCCTATCTTCTCTTTGTTTCTGTTTTTAGTTGTTGCTGTGGGAACAATAAGCTGGAGAAGTATTTAAAACTCCTTTCTGAAGGTTGTGAGAATGAACACATGCTGGGATTGAAGATCTGGATACGTGCATGAAAAGAGGACATATCACACAATTCTCAGTTATCCTCCATGGTCTTGTCCCTGAGGGTCACTCATGTGAAGGGAAGGGACACCTCTCTACCACTCCTGAGTTAAGTGCCAGTCTGGGTGAGAACAGATGTGAAAGGACCTTAATTGTGCGTGAGTCCATACTGAAATCTAATCCTCGCCTTTGACAAAAACAAATACAGGTTTTGTCTTTAAGCCACTCAGCTAAAATGCTGGCATGTTAACACTCTGCCTGCTGTTGTTTTGTCCTGTGTGTCCTACTAGAAGAAAATATGTGTAATTACTAGGAGGAAGGTCAGAGTCACGCTGCCAATATTCACTATAGATGTAACTTGCCATCGGACAGAATTCTGAAAGGGTGCTACAGAAATCACCACAAAAGAATGTAAATAGTATTTAATTTACGTGTAAATCTTGTGTTGGCTCTCTACAGAGATAAATTTTCACCCTGTGTCAGTTAAAATACTACTGAGAGTAATTATATTATCCTCTATCTTAACTCATATTAAAACCACCACAACCAGGTTATTATTCTTACCCTACCAGTTTAAATCTACTTATCATGCATGTGCATATGACTTTAAGATATTTTTAAGAGGAAGTGACATAGTTTTGTATGTATATTTGTGAATTTCACATGAACAGTTCTTCCTTCACTGTTATTTAGCTTGTTCAATACCTGTTAGGAAAAAAAAAAGTCGAGATGGAATTGTCCTAGATTTTTTTTCCTTGGACTGGTGATAAAAGAAGTGGGAATTTTGAATCCTAATTGGCAAAGTGATTAGAACAAGAAAAAAAATCATTAAAACTTCTCTGAGCTGAAAAGCAGATATGTTTTCTAAGAAGTCTGTAGACTTCAAAGGGAGACCTGATCCAAGTGTGTACCATATTCTAAATTGGGACAACTTCAAACTGAGGATCAAATACATGGAGAAAGTGACAGAAAGACAAATCTGCTACTTTGGTTTTACTTTGTTAAAATGTACTCATATGAGATGCTCTGATCTATTAGACAATTTGTGACTATTAGTGGATATATCCATACAGCTGACTGTTTCACTCTAGGTAGAGGAATGACTGTAAGCCTCTAGCAGTCAGAGACAAAACACTGCCAGTTTGGCACTAGTGACTCTTGGCACTTGTTAGCATGGGTAACTCCCTCCCCTGGAGGGGCAGGGCCAAGGATGAAAGATTGTGGAGGGCAGGGCAAAGGGTGCTGGAGAGGCCAAGATGGTGAGGAAGTCAAGCCATCTTCCTGGGCCTCCCAGTAGAGGAAAGCCTATACAAGAGGATGCTTAGAGAGGAAGATGAAGGCAGGTGCTAGATGATCCTGCCAAAGTGCAGAAGAGCCTAGATATGGGAACGCTAGTCAAGGCAGAAGACAACCCTGGCAGACTTTCACTTCTGTGAATTAGGAGCTCAGCAGGACCCCAGCCTGGGGTTACAGCAGTTGGCACAGGCAGGGGGAAGGGACAATGCCAGAGGTCCCATGTTTGATGGCTCCCATCACTGTAAAGCAGAGACCTGGGTGTAGAGTCACTGGGGGCACACTGCTCTCACAGCTGCTCTGCCACATCCCACACCCAGGCAGGTCTGGGACCATTATCTCTTCACTTCTGCCAGCAACCACGGCCAGCCCTCCCAGTAACACAAGTGATTATCAAACACACAAGCCAGCTAAGGACTGACTGTTGGTATGTATTGTAGTTGTTAACTCTTCCTGAAACTCAGGCTCTTAATATTTTTATTGCTTCTACTAGCGCTACTAGCTGGAGTACAGCTAGCAACTTTAATCCCATGTCCCTACCATATCTTCAGTGGTAGGTTTTCTGAATACTCAGTGATAATTCTGTTTCCGCACACTTCCATTGTATCAGTTCCTAAACTGCATCATAAGAAAGGGGCTATGTATGATTCTTAGAAAAGGGAAACGAAAAGTATGTTTACACAATACCGTAATACCAGCTATGCATTCAAAACTTATGTGGTTCAATCAATTTGTGAATAACCATATTTAGATCAATAGGAGAGTGTTTGTCCTGCCACATCAAGAGACAGCCTACACCAGTATTTACCCTTTCTGAGTGCAATACTGAACTGCTCCCAAAACAGGCAACTATGTTGCTGAGACAGATTCCTTTGTACCCCAGTTGGTGCTGCTATTGGAAAGTACTTATCACTTCATTTCTTCTTTAATCTGAAATTGCACATGATTCAACAACACTGGTGGAAGTCAACAAGGTACAGAAAACTGTACCACCAATGTCCATACCCGCAACTTCCACAGCCAGTGATAAGAAACAAGTATTTCAGGACATGATTCACCTAGTTTATCCCAGACACCAACTTTAGAATGCAATAAATCTTACCCAGGAAGGCAATATATCTCTCCTCTATCTCCAAAGAGACTCTATGAGATCAACTCAGATGTAAACATCAACATATGCTCAGATTAATTCCATCCCCTCAAGTCTTCTGGCTTCTGACTTAGGTCTTTTAAGTCAGTGGCAAAACATTAATTATAAAAGTACAGTATAGGACTTAAAAGGACTTAAGTGGTACACGTATAACACAAGGAAGCATTCATAATTGACTTGAACTAGTGACTTAAACCTGTCTGGTACAACAAAACATTTTGCACAAAACAATATTGTTATTTTAACTCAGCTAGTTCTTTTTGATTTTTCTCTTTTCATCTTTTTTCCTAAACTGATATTTTAGCTGCAGATGTTTCCAGGTATTGGTGTTAGCTGCTCAGCACTTTTTGAAACCCAAGCCACTTAGGGAAGGAGTCTAAATATAGATTAAAAACATTTTGGCCTCAAGAACATATGATTTGAGCATTTTTGAAGTGAAGAACTGTCAGGATAAAGCACAAATTATTATCAAGGCTTGAGAACACAGATATTGTAGAAAATCTTTTATTAGTTAGTCATATATTATTCTTAAAAAAGTAATATATAATATTACCTTATATTTTAGGATTATCTTAGGTCTTCTACTTTTGCAACAACAATCCATTAAATTTCTGCCTAATAGATAAATAAGTATGCTATTACTATAAAATTATTGCCTCATTCACTCAGGAGACCATGACAACATCCATAGTAACTGGCAACATGATTTTTTAGATTCCGATTGCCCCTGAAAACAGCAGGGGAAAGGAGAGGGCAGCACAGTAATAATATTCTACAGAACATCTTTCGGAAAAGTCAGATTTCCTATAGCTGCCGTCTTGGTGAAAAAGTCTCCATGAAGTCGTCCTAGCAGCAAGAAGAGACTTAAAGATCTCTGGTCACATGAGAGTTGGAGTGCTAAGCTTGGTGCCTCTTTAAATGACAGAAATGTCATTTTCTGTTTAAAGGGACAATTTGAGGATCATAGAATGTTTCTCTATCTTAAATTATTTCTACTAGCAGATCAGACTGAAAGAAAAAAAAAATAATTTCAAGCCATTAATTCATTGGGTGATTTTTGGTTGTGAACTGATTTCAACTTATTTGCAATAAAAGAGGTGATTTCCTCTTTTCCTAACCCAACACGTTTGAGAGAATGGCTTTTCACAAGCTTTCCATAGCAAGTAATCTTTCAAGTACCTGAAATTCATTGTCTGGTGTGAAATCTTACAGGTCATAAGGTAGTTTCTTTATTATTAGCAAGAGTTTTATTAGTATTTTTAAAAATCATATATTTTAAAGAAATATTGCCTTTTTGTAAGCTGATTTAGAAAAGTTATTTAAAATTCATATGGGATAAGAAAAAAAAGCCCCGCAATAAGTTAAATTATTCCCTTTTATTTTGCTCTTCTCTTATGAAGCTCTCTCAGATTCAGGACTCAAAATCTGCTGAGCTTCTTTCTAAGAAGATGAAAGCTTAAGGTAGGAGCTAGATTTATTTATTTGTTGCGTGTGAGGTGTTACTTTTTTTTCCACAATGTAGCCATGTCTGAAGGGTTGTGAGGTCATAAAAATAATTGTGAAGGGGCTGGCCTACATTTTATGTACTCACTTATACAAAATACATCTGTTTCCCTGAACAAAAAAAGCCTTCTCAATGCTCTTTCTAGCATACTGAAGTAAAAAACCAAACCAAACCAAAACCAAAAACCCAACACAGTTACTTTTAACTTATTAAGAATTTTAGAAGTTTTCAACTAAATTTCCCCATATTAACTCAGTACTCTTTCTGAGTGCTGTTACAATTGTCTGATCAAACAGATTCAGTTTGGGAAGATAAACATATCTTCATTGTTGTATAAACAGCTGTTTGAGACAAAGACATCTTTGAAAAAAAGAATGGCAGTTCTTTTTCTGTGAATGTAAGTGCAATTGTTGCCAAAATTGTCTGCAAGGACCCATTCTGCCTTTCAGCTTGATGTTTCCTTGGCAGTAAAGCTGATGTAACAGACAATGTGAACTTTCCTCATTTATTCCCATGCAAAGTCAGCCAGCTTCATTTTAACACTTCTCATTAGCAGTTTAAGATAGGCTGGCTGATCACAACTGAGGCAGATGGCAAACACAAGTCGTTTGTTCTACTGGCTCTGGTATGTGGGAAATAACCTCCCGTTGCAGTTTGAATGGATAACTGAGTTTGCAACTTCCCTAACTACCCCACATAGGCTTGCAATGATCTATGTTTACCTACATGATAATAGAAGCAATATGCAATTTAGTGTCTCGGGTTACACCGCCATTTTGGTTTATGACCTGCATCATGACCATCTCCATTTGGCAATTAAGCCACAGTGTAAATATCACCTTGCTTTTATAGACACAAAAAGCACAATGAAAGATGCTCAAAACAGTCTACTTTTTCATCGCTTTAAGAATATAATAAAGTCCACCTCCTTGACATATTCCTCAGCCCCTCTTTCAGTTTGCATAATAGTGCACTTGGCAATTTTAGGCCAAGAAGAAATCTGAGAGCATGATATTGCACACTGATAGTCCGTGGGATGTATTAAAAGCAGCCAGCTAAACCCACATCTACAACATGGGGATTCATCCACAAGACTGCTTTCACTGACCGCCAGTGATTAACAGATTTCCCTTTTAAGAACTTGTAAATGAAATGCTTTTCTCAAAGGTGAAAGGGTGTTCCACGAAAGCAAAAAACATCCCCAAAACCAATAAAGCTGAGGTCATTACCTTGCCAGCAGTTAACATTTTCCATCATCTGGCTTCCAGCCAGTACATGGTGCCTAGCAGATGATAGATCCTCTTCTATCTGTACAGCCCTATGTCTACTGGCAGAGTCCTCACGAGGCAGCCAGGGCCATTTCTGGGTTATTTTTAATCACTTTCCATGAAACTGAAAGGGATCTTTCTATTTTCAAGTGTAGCTTTGCATCCTATGCTAATATTTTCAAGGACACATTTTATGCAGCAGACACTGAATGTTTCAGAGTTACCATTTAATGTAAGATCTTGGGATGAGTGGATGTGGAACAGGTGGGCATATGCACACCAAGCAAGTATAATCCATGGAAGGTTTGGGAAGTCTGAGGACAGATTATCCTCTTAAATTCTAGCAGCACAACATGCACTTACTGATGGGGAAAGATTGCTTTGCTTTGCAAATACTGGAAGCCTTGAGGTTTAGCAATAGGAAGTTATTATCTGTGTTAGTTGACTCTTGAATTAAATGGGATTTCAGGAGGAATGGTGAAATGAAAAGAATCAACCATTACTCCATTTGTCTGCAACTTGTAAAGTTCTTTTAAATATTATCCTGGTACCTTCTTCATTGTGCAATGTGATACATGTAATAGTTGAGTTTGACATCTTTTATAATATTGCTAATTCTCTCCTTTTGCACTCAAATAAATTCAGTTTAACACAGAAGTTTTGCTTCCTTAGCCTTACAACTACATCTAAACTAAGTATCTGTAACTCAGCAGGCTAGATCTTTTTATCCTGGAAACAAGATATGACGGAGATCCATAAAATTATGAATGGCATAGATAAAATTATTAGGAAATTACTTTCTCAGAATATGGGAACCGGTGAGCTACCTAAAGTGAATTTATCAATGGCAGGTTCCAAATTCAGAAAGAGGTAGTTTTTCACATCTGCTTAAACTATAGAACACACTGCCACAGGATGTTGTGGATATCAAATGCTTACATGAGTTGAAAAAGAGATTACGCCAATTCATGAAAGGAAATCCCTCAAAGGCTATTAAACACAAAAATACGGCCTGTGGCTCAGAAATTCAATGAGCCACAGATTGCTGGAAGCTAAGAGGGAATATGCAGAGGTTTAGTTGCCATATGTTTGCTCTGCTCTTATAGCCTTCCCTAGCTATCTGTTAATAGCCACAACTGGAGATAGAGTATTTTGTAGGATAACCTTTAATCTGAACCCATGTTGACAATTCTGTGTTTAAAAGTATGTACACAAGTAGACTACAATATAAAGTCAAAGAAGATATTAATCTTTTACATATTTATCCTAGTACAGAACTAGAAAACAAGCATGTGACAACTGCAAGGTCACACTGCTTGGTTACAGACCAAATTTGGAATTAATGAGAGCTTATTAAAAATATATTTAATCAATTAAGAGCACTATGGTTTATTAAAGTAATATGGTAATATCATAATACAGAGCTTCCTTTAATCTGAAATGCTCAGCAGTCTTCAGACCTAACCATAGCACATGACATGAGCATGACTTGAGACACAGAGCTCCCTTAGGAGACTTAGTTTTCACAACTCCACTGGTTCATATTTCCAGCAGCATATATCTCCTGCACCGTGTCAACCACACTGGCAGCCAAAAGAAATTTACAAGTTGATCTATGCAGTTCAGAGATCAGGATTTTCATAAATTTTTCTTGGCTGCCAACACAGTGCCCACAGCAGAATCTATGCACTAACTACAGTCCAAGTACATTACACTAGATACTGTATTTGCATCAGGTCCTAAAAGTTTTTACTTGGCAATCAATAAACAGCATGGTATACAGTAAAAGGTTTGGGTTTTTTCTTTTTATTGCCTGCAAAATTTGAATAATATTTTGAATGCTGGAGAGTTAACCAAAAAATCACTGAGTTCTTGAATTTTTGGGTTTGTTTTCCTGAAAACATAGTTTTGTGTATATACAAATTACAAATATTCCACATGAATGTAAGCACTCTGTGGTAATATTCTTCTTGCATTTAAATGTAACTACATGAAAAACATCTATTATTAGTGTAATGGAGTTTCACTTGACATTACTGTATAGTCTTTGATGGAAGAACTGGTTTCTGCAGAAATTCAGTATGGTACAATAGCTGTCTTGGTAAATTTGCTACAGAGGTAAAAAATAATGCATTTTACTTTGATTTCTATTTCTCTTGCAGATATGAAGATAAGAGTATCAAACTACCATTACTGATCCACTGTGTTAATCTATTGAGAACATGAAGCCAAATATTTTCTGCCACTGGAAGACAGAGTTCTATGGTCATATTTTAGCCAGTAATTGGTACATTAAGCATAATGTCTAACATGCTTGAAATTTAAGCTCCCAAGAAATCCTTGTTTTCCCCAAGAGCTAATTCTAAATCTTGCTCAGTATTTAAAAGCTGCACCTGTGTAAGTAGGTCAATCTTAAATTAATCTAGTTAAAAGTAGTGCACTCTCCATTCAAACTGGTTTAACACTCCCTTAAATAGGCTTAGATGCATTCCATAATTTCCCAGAAAAAATAACTGCTTTAAAAAAGGTTTAAACTAACCTAAATGCATGTAGCAGACAAATGTGAAATCAACTTTGAAAAACCAATGTGATTTGTGAAACAGAGGCAACAGTTTATGCCTTAAGTTAGAGATGTTTACCTTCTGACAGATAACAGAAATATTTTCATACAGTCTCAGGTGAAGAAAGGAAATATATAAATTAAGAAGCCATAAAATATATGATGATATGTATTAGTAATGGATTTTGCTTTCTATTAGAATATAGTGTATATACCTTCCATAATGGACACTTCTCTGAATGTCTTCCTTTCTGTTCGCTCTGCCATAATTTTTAGGATTCCATCTGAGAGCTTTCCTATGTTTAATAGGAATTATGTTTATAATAACTCATGCAATAAATCCAGGGAAAAGAGATTGGTGGAAAATATGTAAGGCAATAGTGACAAAGAACAACAAATACATTGCAGTCATTATTCCCAGCTGACAGGAATAGTCTGTGTTTCATTAAACATGGAGGCAGCAGTGACTATTAACTGTAAAATTCATCACAGTTCTTTATTTATTTCCCTGCCAATATCTGCCAAAATGAAATTTCTGAGAATAGTCACCAGTTAATGAACCTGGCTCTGATGGGCTGGGGTTGCCAGAGGATATCAGAATGTTACACAAACTTGATCCATGAAATGGGCCTTGAGATTTACCAACAGAACTAGTCAAGTTACAAAGATACATTCTAACAAGGAGACAGTCCCTACCCTCACCCCACCTCCCACTTCCTGCTCCCTGGCAGTGAATTTGAATTTTGTCACAGTGACTTGAAATTTGCAATTGAAAAAAACCCTTTGAAAACAGAATTTTGTTGATGATTTTGACAATACAATATTTACAAAATATCGCCATTCTTAGCAAGAAGTCATTGTCCTTTCTGGATTTAGATACATTATTCATTGTCCATAAATCCTGGATTAAAAAAATAAGGTGATATATGTCACCTAACTGTATTGGAGTCATGGGAAAAATGAAATCTCTCCCTAGCCTTAAGACCGGTATATTAAGAGTTCTTCCTTTGACTTTTTTTTTCTCCATTTCTTTTTCTTTCCAGCACTTACATTCAGAAGAAAATAAGGATTTAATTTTTCTCTTAATAGGTGTTGATTTTTCAGGTAGCTAATTGTGTAACTTGATTTTAATCTCCTGTTTATTTTTCTGATTACATCTTTAAGTGTACATATTGGGAAATCTTTCCTGTGATATTCTATTCTTTCTGATTTTCTATTCCTGAACAGTGTTTCACCTTCAATATATGTTTCCTATATCCTCTTCTCATGCCATAGTTGCCAAGTGTTACCAGAATGAACTCAGTTTTAACTGACATTGCCTGGAAGCACAAGGTACTTCATAAAATACATGAAGAAACCATCCTTTCCCAAATAATTTACAAACCTAAGACTCTCATCTCACATTGAAGCCTGGATAGGCACACAATAAAGGAAGTGGGACCTACTATAGGTGAAGAGTCCTACTCTCACAGAACAACTTGAAAAGTAGATGTCCTAAATGCACAAGTGGAACATGAAAGCTGACTGGAGGAACGGTCCAGTCCAATGCATACAAACACTTCTTCCCTACCTTGCAAAAAACGCTAAACACCTTTTATCCTCTAGTATATGCCTCCTTCCCTAGCAAAATAAATTCTGTCCTTGTTTCCATTGGTCCCCTGTGACAGCAAGTTTCTTGTTCTTGTTTCTGGTCAATATTTCTGACATCACCCGCAGCTCCATGGAAGCAAATTCAGAGAAAAGATCTCTACAGCTCAGCTGAAGTTAAGGTACCAGCTTTACTCTGCTTACAGAGTATTATGAAAGCAAAGAAATACACCATTTTAGAGAGCCTGCAAGTATTAAATTGTACGACGTGAGATTTTTTCCTGGAGCGATAGGCCCATTAGTTTTTACTCCCACAAAAAAAAGCCTTATTCATCTTTCAGAATGTGAGAACAGTCAAAACACAGATCTCTTCCACAGAATGTGAATCAGGTGGAAGGCCAACAGGGCAGATATCACAGTAGGAGTCTGCTATAGACCACCCAACCAGGATCAAAAGGCAGATTAAATATTCTATAAGCAGCTGGGAGAAGTCTCACAATCACTAGCCTTTGTTCTTGTGAGGGACTTCAACTTACCAGATATCTGCTGGAAATACAATATAGCAGAGAGGAAAGTCTAGGAGGTTCCTGAACGGTGTGGAAGACAACTTTCTGACACAGCTGGTGAGTAAGCCAACTAGGGAAGGTGCCCCGCTGGACCTGTTTTATGTGAGTAGAGAAGGACTTGTGGGTGGAGGCCATCTTTGGAATAGTGATCATAAGATAAGAGTTTTCGATTCTTGGAGAAGTAAGGAGGGAGATCAGCAGAACTGCTATCTTAGAGTTCAGGAGGTCAGGCTTTGGCCTGTTTAGGAGACTGGTTGACAGAGTACCTTGGGAGGCAGCCCTGAAGGGAAAAGGAGTCCAGGAAGTATGAACTTTCTTCAAGAAGGAAATCTTAAAGGCACAGGAATGAATCATCCCCATGTGCCAAAAAAATCCAGTGGGAAAGAAGACAGGCCTGGCTGAACAGAAAGCTTTGGCTGGAACTCAGGAAAAAACAGGAGAGCTTACGACCTTTGGAAGAAGGGGTAGGCAACTCAGGAGGACTACAGGGATGTTGTGAGGTTATGCAGGGAGGAAAATAGAAGGGCCAAAGCCCAACTAGAACGTAATCTGGCTACTACTGTAAAAGACAACAAAAAATGCTTCTATAAATACATTAGCAACAAACAAAGGGCTAAGGAGAATCTCTATCCTTTATTGAATGCAGTGGGAAACATAATGACAAAGACTCAGGTACTTAATGCTTTCTTTGCCTCAGTCTTTAGTAGTAAGAACGGTTGTAGCCCCCTGAGCTGGAAGACAGGGACAGGGAGCCGAATCAAGTCCCCATAATCCAAGGGCTAGTGACCTGCTACATCACTTATACACGTACAAGTCTATGGGGCTGGATGGGATGCATTTGGGTACTGAGGGAGCTGGCAAAAAGGCTCAACAAGCCACTTTCTCTCATTTATCAGCAGTCTGGGAAAACTGGTGAGGTTTGGTGGCTGGTTGCAAGTGCAGCTCCACAGGGCTCAGTATTGGGGCCAGTTCTGTTCAATAACTTTATAAATGACATGGACGAGGGAATCAAGTGCACCCTCAGTAAGTTTGCAGATGACACCAAGTTGGGCAGGAGTATTGATCTGCTTGATGGTAGGAAGGCTCTACAGAGGGATCTGAGCAGTCTGGATCAATGGGTCTTGCACTTGGGTCACGACAACCCTATGCAACACTACAGGCTTGGGGAAGAGCATCTGGAAGGCTGCCAGACAGAAAAGGACCTGGGGGTGTTGACTGACAGGTGTCCAAGAAGGCCAATAGGCATCCTGGCTTGTATAAGAAAGTGTGGCTAGCAGGAGCAGGGAAGTGATTGTCCCCCTGTACTCAGCACTGGTAAGGCCACACCTCAAATACTGTGTTCAGTTTTGGGCTCCTCATTACAGGAAAGACATTGAGAAGCCAGAGCATGTACAAAGAAGGGCAACAAAGCTGGTGAGGGGTGTAAAGCACAAGTCTTATGAGCAGCAGCTGAGGGTATTAGGGTTGTTTACCCTGGAGGAAAGGACATTCAGGGGAGACCTTTCCACTCCTGAAAGGAGGTTGTATTGAGGTGGGTGTCGGTCTCTCTTCCCAAGTAACAAGCAACAGGACAGGAGGAAAAGGCATCAAGTTGTAACAGGGGAGGTTTAGATTGGATATTAGGAATTTTTTTTTCAGCAAAAGGGTTGTCAAGCATTGGACAGGCTGCCCAGGGAAGTGGTTACGTTACCATCCCTGAAGGTATTCAAAAGACATGCAGATGTGGCACTTAGGGATACGCTTTACTGATGGGCTTAGCAGTGCTAAGTTAATGATTGGACTTGATGATCTTACAAGTCTTTTCCAACCTAAATGATTATATGATTCTGTGATTCTATGACTGATAAGATAGGTCTGGAATCCACAAAAACATACCATTGAAGTGAGAACAACGGAAAGCAGCACTGCACTGCAAAGATGATGTGTTTCTATTGGAACTGTCCTTTCAGACTAGAACACTAGTAAAATCAATAAAAATACAGGAAAATCAAGCAAAAATTATAGGGGAAAAAAAAAGCAAACCCAAAACCTAAAGTATGAAGACACTGTAATTAACTAGTCAGGATAAATTACCTTAGGAAAAAAAGGACAATAGTTTATAAAAGCATTTCAGGAAGCTGTTTGTCTTTTCTGAGGTAGACAGTATGCAAATGGTTTTCATTAGAAGAACAGTACAAAGTGGAGAATGAGGCTAGTACTTTTCAAGACTATCTTATATTTGCATTTTTGCTACTAAATAGCCAAGTTGGTCCATACTTTTCAATTTGCTCTGCAATAATAGAATAGGAATCAGAAAATCAGTCCTTTCGGGTGAGTGTTAATTTAAAAATAAAAATAAATCACCAAACCTTTTCCCCTTCTATTGGATTTCTAATAAAAGTACATGAAGTTGACTATTGCACTATTGGAGCAATGAACCTTAAATAAAATGACACTCACCTGGGAAAAATTACTCATAGCTAAGATCATAAATATATTTTTCAACCTTCTGCTTTTCAGTGATCTGAGACTGAGCTCAAGATGATAGGGAGCCTAAGAGAGCTGTAAGTCTTTTCTTCCTGTCAATCCCAAATGGCATGCTTGTCTTCTTTTTCCACCCAGAAATTTTTTCCAGTCACAAAAGAAAATCTGGATGCTCCTTCAGGATTCCTAGACATAAGCTAATGCAGTAACATCATCAGCAGAACTTGGCCTGCCTGATAACTGGAAGTCACCAATCAGACAAATAGGGACTCTGCCTGTATGGATCAACTGCACATACATTGCTATTTCTAGAGTTACAAAGACATAAGGCTTTTCTCTAGACAATACCTGTGAATTAAGATCCATGGTTCATACTATCAAATCAATGAAACTAGGAGTTACCAAAATTATTCAGAAAACTTGCATTGGTAAGATATTTATTTTAATTTTCATGTAATTTGCACAAATTTTCCAGTCATAAGATAGCCTTAGTTTTCTACCTTGACTATTTCATCCTAAAAGGAATATGTCTCCCTCAAAAAAGTACATATGAGCACAACAAAGTTCATAAGTTGTTAAATTTGCAGAATAAATTTCCAGTGATACCTATTAAACCCCCACGATAAAGGCAGCAAAACTTTGTTATAATAAAAGTTCAATGTTCTAGGATACATAAAAGCATATTTTTTGTGATAGCATCATTTTACTTTCACTTGACTTTTTTTCCTTCAAAATATCTTAAAATTCATTAAAAAAAGCATAGCTTTTGAAAACTGGTCTATAAAACTCAACCACATGAAGGCATACAAAGACATTAGTGACCTTCTGCACTCTGGAAATTATTTAGGTTAAGGAAGGAAGAGATAGCCAGAATTTTGCACACTTTCATAGAAACTAGAAGTATCCATACGCAGAATCGCTCCAAAAGAGTTATCACATTTTAAATTGACACCTTGACTTCAAGGTACATATGCCTGTAGATTTTCCTGAGTGCTTGAAGTAATAGCTCCAAAACCACAGAACATTATGTGCAGTGTTGGTCTCCCACTGAGGCCCACAGAAACACCCTAATTTAGCCTCACAATGCTGTGACTGACTGTGTACCTGCACTGCACAAACAGATGACTCCCACTGTTGGTTCATTGAGATAATTTATGAAAAGGGCAAATATAAGCAGTGCAATACCACAGATTCTGCTCCAGTAAGAATCTAGGGCTTGATCCACAAGAAATAAGCTTCTTGAACCCATTCTGCTACTAACGGCTTTCACTGCTTTTGCTTCATTGACCCTGGCACAGCAGAATTATTGCCCCATTAGAACAGTCACAATACTGTATTTATACTCCTGAAATATTAACTTAAAGCTTTTTAGCAAACTCCAGGCTATAAATACTGCTACATAAAAAGTTCTGAATTTTACTTGTAAGATCTCAGGTGAGAAAGGGAAAGGAAAGGAATTAGCTAAAGCCTCTCATTGTTCACAAATTCAGTGTAACATTGAAATACAACAGTTTTGCACTTCTTATCAGTTATCTTCTTTTGTATGCCAGAAACATCCTTTTTGTGCATCTGTGCATCCTCTTTTGTGCATCATTGTTTGCTGAAGAGACTCTCTCAAACTCTGTGTAACTGGCTTAGAGAGATCTACTAGGTCAACTGAGGCTGCTTGGAACCAAAACCTGTCAAAGCATGAAAGCATCAAACACATAATATGTCTACAAAAAAACCTCTTTTAGATACTGTTCTGCAGAGAAGCAAAGGTGAGCTTTAATTTAGGTTTCCTAGATAATGGCAGTAAACTTGTCACATGAATTTTGAGCTCAGCAAATAGTCTTTCTTTAGGGGCAGATTATAGTTCTGTGAAAAGTAACTTTAAAAAGTATCTTTAATCTTGATTTAGTGAATTTTATATCACTATATAGCACTATGCAGTCACTTATTTTACTATGGGGAATGTACAACTTAAATATATTGGAATTATTGTTGGAACTAACAATTCCAAAAGACATTCAAAAGTCATTTGGAAACATTAACTCTATTCTTGGAATGGCATCTTCAAGAGTTGACATTAAATGCTGTCACCGCATCACCATACATAAAAACTGAAGAAGGCTAGGTTTCATGTACATAGGTATTCACTGTATTGGTGAGTAGTCTCAGTTGTTCTTAACCTCTCTTACATCACTGCTAAAAAACATTCCACATTTTCCCTAAGCCTAAATAATATCTATATGGCAAATACTTTCAAAGTCATTAATATGCAAATATTCAATAGTACAGTGCTTGAATGAACACAAAGTTTCCTAATAAGAATTCAATGTTTTTCAAGAGAAATGCATTTTCATTCTGTAGCTTACATTTATACAGAAACTTTTATGCCTCAGATTCTAGTAGACTGATCAACTGAAGATAATTCAAAAGTAATGTGAACTTGGGAAAGAAAGTTATGCAACTTTAGGAAAAAGGAAGCATGGAAAGAGTTGTTAGGTGAAAATTCATGCCATTTATTTTTTTTTTAAACTGAAATCTTTTCTTACCATCATGATTTGGATTTCCCAAAGTCCACGGCTCATCTGAGTCAAAATGAGTGTCTCCCCCAATTCCTGGCCCAGGGAAATATGCATGAGCCAAAAATCCTCCCTCCCCATCAAAGGGAGAACTGTCTCCATGAAAACCTGATGCAAAAATGATTGTAATATCCACATCCCTCTTCCCATTTTCTAATTCAATATAAGGAACTTCTTCAAATGTTAGAGGAGTTACATTCTGCCACACATCGAAGGCACGGCGAATGGCTTTACGAGTTTCAGCATCACCTACTTTTGGAGTGACGTTCTTTATGCTGAAAGAAACAAAGAAACATTAAAGAGATTAAATTTGACAGAGTGTTAAGTGACACCACTCACATCCATTTTCCCCTAATTATTAAAAGCACAGTGCTTCAAAGAAAACATGCAGGTCTGGCATTATATCATCAAAATACTCTTCTATTTTTAAACAAGCTGGTGCAAAATTATTGTGTCAATCTATGTGGACCTTTCTGCTAGAACTTATTATATGTTAGCTAGGTTACTCTCAGTAGTAAAAAAATCTTATTTTTAGAAGATTAAATATATTTTAAAATTAAAAATTCCTAACAGTGGGATAACCAGATTAATCAACCACTGACTGTTTACCTCCTGGACCACAATTAGAATCCATCGCAGCGAAAGAACGGTACGTCATTTCTGATCAAAAGAAAAATGTTTCCAGTTAAATGAAGTTTTAACTTCCTAGTGAGTCCATTAACAAGAGCTGAACTCCACACTGTGACCACCAACCAGTATTCACAAAGCCTTAGAAACAGTTCTTGTTGCATTTGTAACTGGATAGATTATTCCTTATCAGAAATAGAGCCTTTTGATGTCAATACAGACAAAGATGTCCTTTTATGATCTGATTACTTCTATAAATCTTGCATAAAACTGTAAAATTTCTCAGAGAAATAATTTTATAGAAGACAATTGTGTTAATTCAGAAATATATATTTAAACAGAATGGCAATAATCAATTTTAGACATATCCAATTTCCTCCATCACTTTTACTCAATTCATATGGCCAGCAAAAACTCTGTTAGGCTTGTGTCTGTTCTGAAACTGCTGCAATCAGATATTCTTCATTCATTTGACATGTGCTTGATTGGATGTCCAGCACAAGTTTCAGAAATTATGTAGTTCTACAGTATATGTAAGATTTATGTAAGTTTTCACAGCATGGTGTGTTAATGGAGAACAAAAATATTTTCATGAATAAACCTGGAATGATTGATTTGTTTGGTGCATTAAATGTGCTTGATTATATGGTATTGTAAGTTTATATAAATGGAAATAAATCTTTCAAGTCTAATTTTATAGATTTGACTTCATATATATAATATTCCGTATACAGGTTCATGTAAAAAACATAAAGTTACCTAGTTTGACTTCCACTCAAAAACATTCTTGTATTGAGTCCAATAATAATAGTAGTCTAACCAAAGCATTATTTCTTTTTAGCTAGTATGTATGTTCCAAAGAGATATCAAGACAGATTAGAAGATAGTATACAGTAGAGAATTCACTGCTTCCCTTGATCTTTTGTTCCAAATATGATTTAACCAGCCATTACATACTTGTGCCCATTCTCTTATTCATCTGGTTTATACCACTGGGTTTTGTTCTGCCTTTCTCTTTCACATACATAAGCTTTAAGAAGATTCTTTCCCTCTAAAAAGACATTTAAAATACATTTCTGCACTGCAAAGTCATTACCTTTTTGTGTTCTTTGAAACTAAAAGTTGAAATTCTTTAAATCTCTTATAAGACATTTTCTCCAGTTTATTACATATTTTCAGTGATTTTATTGAACTCACTCCAATTTTGCAATGTTCTTCTAACACTGACTCTGTCAGAACTACAAAGTACTGCTGTACTGATCTTGCTGTCAGACAGAAAAAGTCCTCTGATCTGTAGGCACAGCCTTACTCTATATGATGTCTTGTGATTAAAATTGCTTGTATGATGTCTTCATAATATTTACTTATCAGTAATTTTATGATCAGTGTTGTGTTAGTTTTCAGGTGATTAAAAAAATATTGGATGCACTGGACCAAATATTAGTCCCTGCAGAACCCCACTCTGAAAGCTCCCTCCTTTGTGAATTACTTTTTTGAGATGCTTTAGTTACTAAGTTCATAACTACTCGTTCTGTGCCCCTTGAGAATGTGCAGTATTTTACAACCAGTGTGTCATGTGGCCCTAAATCAAAATGCCTCACAGAGGCACACTTACACTCCCACTACCAAAAACTTGTCAACCATTAACCTGTTGCTATGCTAAGGATACTACTTACAAAGCTGATGAAACTTCTCCTAGTCAGCCCTGCAGAGTACTCTAAAAAGCACATAAATTGTGTCAAGCAGAGCTCATTGAAGGATTAGATCCTCTGTTATTTGCTATATATCATGAATATAGTAAATGAATCAAGAGACTTTCATAGAAAATAGAATATGTATAGCAAAACTGATATTTTTATGTAGGAAAAGTTCAGATGAAAGGCACAGTTATGATTTTTAATTGTTTTGTATTTAGGAATCTCAGTAATGGGTCAAAGTCACACTTCGGGTTTATACAAGCAGAGAAAAAAGATGGCCTTATGCTGTTATCTGTGACATGAGGAAATGGATAAAAACAGATTGGAATTTTGTATCGGTGACAAATCAATTAATTACTTGGTCTACAAGGGTTTGACTCACATTTTAAGCCTTATCACTTCACATTTTCTTGCTTTTTCAGTGCTTAGGATTGGGTTTTAGTCATTGATTACCAATGAAAAATTGAGCCACTATGGTAGTTTTACACACAGTAACTAGGAGTGTTTACCTACGATGAGAGGTGTTTTCCAGGGGATTCAACTATTGTATTACTTTTGAAATACCATTGTGCATCTCAAGATTCATTGTCAAGAAGAAAGATTTTTCAAAGAATACACTCTGTATTAAAAAAACTACCTTCTGGAGAGGGTGCGATTATACTGAAAAATGTTGCTTCTAAAATAAATGAAATCACACAATCGCAGAATCACAGAATATTAGAAGTTGGAAGGGACCTCAAAAGATCATCCAGTCCAAACCCCCTGACAGAGCAGGATCACCTAGACTAGGTCTCACAGGAATGCGTCCAGGAGGGTTTTGAATGTCTCCACAGAAGGAGACTCCACAACCTCTCTGGGCAGCCTGTGCCAGTGCTCCATAACCCTTACAGTAAAAAAGTTTTTCCTCATGTTCAGATTGAACCTCCTATGCTCCAGCTTGCACCCATTGCCCATTGTCCCGTCATTGGCTATCACTGAGATGAGCTTGGCTCCTTCCTCCTGACACTCACCCTTTACAAATTTATAAACATTAATGAGGTCACCCCTCAGTCTACTCTTCTCCAAGCTAAAGAGACCCAGCTCCCTCAGCCGCTCCTCATAAGGGAGATGCTCCACTCCCTCAATCATCTTTGTGGCTCTGTGCTGGACTCTTTCAAGCAATTCCCTGTCCTTCTTGAACTGAGGGGCTCAGAACTGAACACAATATTCCAAATGTGGTCTAAGCAGGGCAGAGTAGAGGGGAAGGAGAACCTCTCTCGACCTACTAACCACAGCCCTTCTGATACACCCCAGGATGCCATTAGCCTTTTTGGCTGCAAGGGCACATTGCTGGCTCATTGTCATCCTGCTGTCCACGAACACCCCCAGGTCCTTTTCTGCATGGCAGCTTTCCAGCCACTCGTCCCCAAGCCTGTAGCACTGCATGGGGTTATTGCGACCGAAGTGCAAGACCCGGCACTTGGCCTTGTTGAAACTCATACAGTTGGCCTCAGCCCATTGATTCAGCCTATCCAGGTCCCTTTGCAGAGCCTTCCTACTTTCAGGCAGAAATAAATCAGAAATAAATCAGTTATTCCAATATAAGAGTCTTTCCAGAAAATGTTTTTCCATTTTAATGTGTTTAACACACGCCATGTTCAATCCTAAAAGGGCAACTTCCAATACTGTGTATATCATGAATGTTGAAGTTGTCTACCTGGAAACTTTGCTAGAATAGTTCACCAATTATTATTATTGATTATATAACCTCCAAAGGGGAAGTACAGTAAGAAGATCAATCCATACAGACAGTGTATCAACTACTAGAGATTCTAGGACTCATCTCTTAAAAGTCTTCAGTTTAGACGTATCACAGCAATAGCAAATAAATTCTTATGTGAACCTTTTTTCATGCTACATTTGGCTCTACATCTTAAAACTATCAGTTATCCAAAATAGTGGTAATTGTCACTGGTAACAAAAGAGGACAGGGTATCTCACATTGAACGTATCTAGATAATGGAGCTAAAATAAAAATTAGTGAAGGACATGCCAACCACTCCTATTGCAAGGTGGCAGCATAAAGACAAAGGCCATCACAATAAGACTACACTATTTCCAAAGTATTACTTTCCTAAACTCCAAGTCTGGTGTTAATTTCACAGAAAAGGTGTTCAATACAGAGAAAGATGCAATGCTGACCTTGACCAGATTGGCAGTGCTACATTATAAAGAGGCTGAATAACATATTCACAATTCCTTCCAAAGGGAAATTGTTTTAGTAAGCAAGAGATGATCTCTAAGATTTCAATTTACTTTGACGTAATTTTTACAGATGCTTTGTGCAATTGTTGAAGGCTGCTGTTCTTAGACAACCACAGCCATGTATCAATTGAATACAGTACTTTGTGGTTATTATTGCTGTTTGAGGCAAACATGGTTTTCAGTCTGATGATAGTTGCTTTAGGCATTATAGCTTTTAAATCCATGTCTTGCACAAGAAGAATACAATTTCACCAGTGACAGGCATTTTTCACACTAAATTACTATTTCTACACATGCCTGAAAAGTCTTGTTCTGGAGACTGTCACTCTGAAATTCTGAGTCCCATTGATTTTAGAAAAGCTTTGGGTTTTCCTTCCTCTCCTCCTCCTTCCCCAAAATATCCTCAGAAAAATTATCCATGTTTCAGTGACACATTTTTGGCTGCAACAGTTTCAGGAGCCTTTCAAGGCTGTCAAGAAATACGTCACTTGGCTGTGTAAAATCAGTCATCTGAAATTTAAATGCAGTACATTAAGTAGCACATATTTGCCATTAAATTTCACTATTTCCTTTTTTTCTTCCTGAGCTGTCCTTAGAGCAGCTCATTATATTTTTCATGTCAATTGCTACAATTCTCTATATAAAATTAACCTTCTGACCCAAACAATACCCAAGAGGCAGTTCAGCAAAAGCTAGACAAAGCTCAGAATACATAAAGTTTATTATTACTGCTTACCTTAGCAGTAATGGCCTCCCCAAGAGTTGTAATAACTCAGTGACAGACTTCTTCATGGCCTGTAGGCTTTGATACTTCTGTTCTCCTCTGTATGTAATAAATACTGTTTTTAAATTGCTTCTAGGCTCGTTTGTGCATTAAATCGAGAGTATGAGATTAACAATATTTTACTATCCTGTTGTGCTGATTAGACTGGATACTAATGAGTGCTTTCTTAGAATTATTAGGTAATTATAATGATGTAAGATGATATTTTAGTTTTTTTTCTTAGAACATAAACATATAAATTAAATATAAATGGGGAAAATATTTCTACAATGCCATTTCTCTCAAACATTCAAAGACTTTTTTGGAGCAAAATCATTGAACTGGAAACCCCATTCTAAAGAAAGAAAGGACATAGAAGATAAAAGAGCAGGAAATAAAACTGTAGGTAAAAAGAAAAGATGCAGTCAGTAATCTCTTTGAAGTAAGCCAATTATAGATCTGTATTGCATAGGAAACAGTTAAGGTAAAATGAATTGAAACATAGCTTAAATTTTAAGAACTTGTTGAAACTACCTTCTCATTGCTCTTCCTGTAAATCAAACCTAAACTGATTTCTTTTCTTTTTTTACACTGTTGCTTTTATTGAAATTAACAGATTACCAGTGGTCGAATGGTGAAATGGTCAAATGGTTTTTGCATAACCATTTCTTTAGAGACACTTTCTATCAAGTTGCTTCATTAACTTCGTACTGACGTGGGTTTTCTTAGCTTCAACATCTTTCCAGTCTCACTTTGCTAACTCTTTGTAGCTATAACCTCAGAAAGTTTCTTATATAAAATGAGATCTCAGTTCATATAGCTCCTGCTTCAGTTGATTAAACCCAAGTCAGAACTATTGCTTTTGATTTTACTGTTCTGTGACCACATTAAAAGTCAACCTACTGCCGCCATGTTGGAAAGTATTTATCATTTTATTCCCTCTTCAGTTTCACGGATAATATTCACCCTGTAATTTATTAAAAGGAGATGGAAAAGGACAGTGATGAGACTTCCAAGAAAAGAAATGAGATTAGCAAAATACTTGACAGACATATAGGAAATATGTTCTAAGTAATCTCATGTCATAATTTACTACTAATTAATTTAAAATGAATAAAATGCAACATAAACATTTTGAATTATAGACTATTAATATTCAAATATTTAATTATTTCAAGACTGCTGAAGTAGGTGAGTATTACAGATATGTGAACTGATATACTTCAATACTCAAATTTTATATGAAAAAGATTGACACTAAAAATACATACATTGAAAAGCATTTTTCTGTTAATTACAGTGTGGAAAAGCATAACTAATTGGTTTAATTGAATATTATGTAGGAATCCTCTCTCATAATTACAATTATCTAGGCTTTTTTTGTTGCATAAAATTTAGAATCATTACAGTATAATTTAATCTCTTTTTATTAGTATATTTATACACCCTCCTCACTTCCATTTAGAGGTTAGAAATGCCAAAGTGTGCAACTGCTAATATAGTTCTTTAAGGAAAGGGAAAGTATTATCATTGTTTAGTTGGATGTCAGGAAAGCACCAAGCTTTAAGAGAGAGATAAATATGCTTTAATCAACACTCAGAAACTGAAGTATTCCATTTTATTCAGATTCCTAAATTTGCCTATAATGGCACTAGCAGGTATCAGGTAGATGGATTTGGGAAACTTTTCTATGTATCATCAGGTTGACTAGAATTGCATTTTTTATGGTATTTCTGATTGAAAGCTGGCAGAAGATGCAGTTACAATGACAAAAGAATGTTTAATAGAGACTCAACATCTAGTTCTGCATCCATTCTACAAAAGCTAATGCTTAGTGTTAGGATTCACAGCATCCATCTCCCATTAGTCCTTAAGGGTTGAAGACTTATAGGTTAAAGAAATTTTTAAAAAAGAGAATGTTAAAAAATAAATAGAAATATTATAAAACAATAAATAAATAAGTAAAAATATATAGTAAATAAATAAT